>NC_089841.1:78508391-78808391 GCF_035609145.1 Eleutherodactylus coqui
ACTAGAAGCATTGTCTAACGGAGTTCGTACTAAAGAAGCCATACAGACTCAGTGCACAGCTGTACAGGCCCGGTGCATTCCTGTACAGTCTCCTTGCCAGTGTACATCAGTCCTCGTAGGCTTGATTTTCTTTTTAAACCTTTGTTTTTCCCCTTTGGCAGGATAATTTGTTTTCACTAAGGCTCTAAACCCAATCATCTTGATGACTGCACGGCTTATACACAAGTTAAAAGTCTATTTTTTATTTTGCATCACTTGTTTTCTTGGAAATATTGCTAATGAAAAAATTAGATTTGTGCATACCTGTCGAATGGGATCATTACTGCACACTTCAAACCGTGTATCTGCATCCAGCTGGAGCGGAGGATGAAATGGTCATTTAGAAAAACTCTTGAACCAATTGTGTTTTGCAAAGCTACTTGTATTCTCTATAGCCTACACAAACACATGGGTCACATACAAATAGATATTAAAAAGCAGCAAGTACAAACTTAGAGAAAATGGACCCAAAGTTACTTGTAGCAACCAGAATCTATGTTTAACTCCTTAACAACAAGGCCATTTTTTACCTTCAGGACCACATCATTTTTTTTAAATTCTTCCCCCACGAATTCCAACCATAATTTTTTTTCCCAGCTTGATAAAAAATTATTTTTAATACAAGACAAGTCCTATTTTAGACATCATTTTGGGGTTGTATAAGTTAGAATTTAATTTATATGAATTGTTTATACTGATGGAATACAGTATATTATAAAGCAAATACACCATTTTTTGGTTTGCTTTCTGTTGTGTTTGCTATTTTTCTTTTTCCATAGTTCACCATTCGCTAACCGTAAAACATTACCTTTATTGTGTGAGTTACTTTTATCGGTACTAAAAATATGTATATTTTAACTTTTTTTATTTGTCCTATGTGTTCAGCCATGTATGTATTACATCTGAGCATAGATGCAAAAACACCTCATCGGGATCAGATGTAATTTAGTGTCCTAAAAGGATAAATATGCACACTATATATTAACATGGAAAACACAAAATATTTATAATAAAACAGTGGGGGAATGGGAAATCTGAACCTAATCTATTAATGCGATGAGACCTTACCTGAAAGCCAAGCACTCACCCTGGTGAGGGCGACCCCACATCAGGAACCAGGGGCAATTATGACTCTCTATAGAGGGAAATAGGGATAATGTTTAGTACAATAAATAACAATAAATACAGTATAGAAGTTAAACAACACACAAAGAACCAGATGAAATAACAATGAAGAAATATTAGTCAGGAGAAAGATGTCACAATACCCCAAATTCTTCTTACACCAGACTTATTGGACAGTGGAATAGGACAGGAGTCACAGAGTTGACCAAAAACACCTTCAGGCTAGAAGCATAACTGGTGTCCCCCATGAGGAGGAGACAGAATAAATGGGAACACACATTTATTGGTCAACTGGGACACATGCCTCCCAGTTGACCAATCAATCCACACACCACTTCAAGGAGTGCTCCTGTCGGTGTCCAACGCTGAAATGACTCTCAGCATGCACCTGTGTGTGGATCACGTGAGCTGGGGCAGACGCAGTGATGTCACTTCCATCCCATTCCAACACAGCTGGCAAGCCATGCCAGTGTGTTTCTTTAAAAACGTTATAGTTTTTTGTTCCTTTTTTTATTTTATTTTTTATTTACATTATGTTTCATTGTGTTCCAAAACTACTTTTCAGTCCTGGTAGTAGATGTCTTGGCCAGGATCATCTCGTTTTCTGATACACAACATAATGATAGAGTAAATCACAGATACTCTCACTGTTAATAGCGTGGGTACAACTGCTGTGCTGGCACAGTTACCTTGATAAGATAACTGTGCACCGATACATCAAGGTATACCAAGAGGTTAACTCCTCCAGTGGACTCTGATTCCAATTATAGGAGGAGGTTTGTGAAGTCTAAAGGGACTTTAACTAATGTTATAGCATGGGCAGCACAAGCTATTAATTCAGAAAGTAGACATTATACTCACTGGATCCCAAATTAATGCGTGATCATGAAATATGGGAACAGCGCACACTCTGTAGCCAGCACTCAAATTATCTTTGGCAACTTATCAGACATTCAGTTCTTCAACTTTTGTTCTATATATTTTTTTTTATATAGCCTGACATAGAACCAATTGTGGTCAAAAACGTTTCATTTGCATAGTTTTTGTTAAAGCCTAACTTAGTTGAGGCTCGGTTCAGTTCACACTTGCATTGGCAGTTTCATCACATTTGTTGGTTGGAATGCAGTAGTCAGCATCATTCCTGCTGTCAAAATCCTGACAGATCCCCATGGTCGGGCACCATTGGTGCAATGTTTCTGGCACTGCGCAATGGATTTTATTATGAACATACACTACAACTCAAATGTCAGTGAAGCCTAATAATAAAATTTAATTTGCAGACTCATCTCTATTAGCTTATCATGAATTAATAGGACATATGACATACAAGGGTTTTGAGTAGACAGTCCCTTTAAAATTGGCAAAAGAAAATGATTATAACTGCATTGTTTCCTAGTTAAGAAATCTGTGGTCATCAGCCAAAAGTCTAACCACTGTGCTTCCCCCAATTACAAGCCATTGGAGCGCAAATATAAACTAGAATTTCCTAATCACATTGTGTCACCACATGGGTCTGATTAGTACGTGTGATGCGATGCATGTGTCAATCAGTGTTCTAGAATAAATCAAGTAAATAATGAATAAAATGCAAGCAATGGACAATAGTAAGTGGAGCCCGTAGAGAGTGGAAAGGGCAAATTTTCAAGTGTCATATTATCTACTGGTAGGAACTGTTTACAGCACTAGCAACAGACCAAATTTCAAATGAGTGCGTTCTTGAACGGCGATCTACTGCCTTGCATTGTGCCCAGCTACGTGGGAGATTTGGCAAACATTGTATATGTGAATCACAACCTCGAATAACAGATATTTGGAAAGGATCACATGAAAGACAAACAAAATTTAAGCGTGCAAAGAAAAGAATGTTAAGACTTCAGAGAAGAACAATACATTTTATGTCATAATTTTTTACATGGATGGATTTCAGTTCTTCGTAATGGTTCATCTCAATTGTTGTGTTAAATGTGTAAATTAGTCAGACTCATCAGTGTCCATAAAATCTATGCATTGTTAAATTCTTCATACAAAAGATATATGTTACCATCCGGCAGTTGCTGGTCCTCCCGGGGCAGCGGTGTGCGGGGTCCCGTGGTCGGGGCGCGTCCCCCCGGCTTGTTGTCTGGCTGCCGGGGGCACGGGGGCTTGGCCAGCGTAGTGCTGGTGTCACGCACGCACCTGTGAGTGCAGCTGCCATGCACAAGCTCCCTTTTGTTGCGTTCTGTTGGGAGTTGGCTGTCTCCCTCTCTCCGCCCCTGCGTGGAGGCTTTTGTTTAAAGGTCGGGTAGAGACTTGCAATCACTGCCAGTTATTGGTTTCCCTCTGTGTGCTAGCTAGTCTGCCTCTGTTGGTCTCCTGCTTCTGTCATCTTGTCTGCTATACTTTGCTATTATCCGCCAGGTTTTTCCATCTGCCTCAGTTCTGCATAGTATTGTTGGTGTTGGTTATTTACATCTGCCTTTTCTGTCGGTATTCAACCCTTTCCATCCGGGTACGCCAGCGTCCCTTTTTTGGTCCCTAGTGAGAGTAGGGACCGCCGCCCAGTTGCCTGCCTGGGGTTAGCCAGGTGTGGAGGCAAGTAGGCAGGGACAGGGGTTGTGGGTGAGATCTAGGGCACCCGGGCTGGCGTATCAAGGGTAGTATACCATAATATAATAACTGGCCCTTAAAATTGCTCTCCAATGGAGGCCATGAGTACCCTCACAAGTCAGTTGCAGGATTTAGTGGTCGTGATCCAAGACCTGTCCAGTCGTATGGTGGCCCAGAAGCAGCGGGAGTTAGTGCATGTTTCTAATGCCCCTTCTATTCCTGAGCCCAAGTGTCCACTTCCTCGGGTATTTTCAGGGGAGAGGAGCAAGTTTTTGTTTTTCAGCAGGCATATAGATTGTATTTTCGGATGCGGCCCCGCTCCTCCGGCTCAGAATCCCAGACAGTTGGATTGATTATGTCCTTACTTCAGGGCCCCCCACCCCCAGCCATGGGCCTACTCCTTACCTGAGGGTTCGGCTTGTCTGCAGTCAGTTGATTTGTTTTATCCGGAACTTGGAGGTATTTTTGATGAGCCAGACCGTGGAGGGTTGGCGGTATCTCATCTCATGTCTCTACGTCAGGGACAGCAGTGGGTAGCGGACTATTGCTCTAAATTTAGACTGTATGCAGGTGAAACCTCTTGGAATGATAGCGCCCTTAAAGATGTGTTTTTGTTGGGTCTGTCTGACGTTGTCAAGGATCTATTTATTCATTTCTCATCCAGCTCCTGTGACACTCAATGATGCAATGGAATTGGCGGTTAAGGCAGACAGGAGGCTGAGATCTAGAAAAGAGGAACGTCAGGCCGGTAAGGCTAGTGAATCCAGCAGACCCGCTCCCACTTCTCCCATGCCAACTTCTGGTGCCAAGCCTATGTAAGTGGACCAGTTAAGTCCCGAGGAACGGCGATGGTTCCGGATGATTCATCGTCTCTGCCTCTATTGTGGGAAAGCTGGACATCGTGTAGCGACCTGTCCTCAGAAGTGCCTACAACATCAGTCCGAACCGGTGGAAAACTTCAGATCCTAGGTGATTTTTGGGAGGATCGCCTAGGATCACAGGTACTCCCTAAGTTGTTGGTGCCTTGTTAGATTGGCTTCCGGAATTTCACTCGGTCCAGTCAAGCTTTTATTGATTCGGGTGCTGCCGCCAATTTGATTAGTTTAGGTTTAGTCAGACCTCTGATGACTGAATTCTTGGCGTTAAAGATTCCCATACGCTTCACTAGTATTGATTCTACCCCTCTGTCTGCAGGTGTTGTACAATGGAGGACTCCCATTTTACAGTTCACTGTGGGTGTTCTCCATTTTGAGAATCTGTCGTTCTTGGTAATGGAAAGGATGTCCGTTGATGTAGTGCTTGGTATGCCCTGGTTGGCAATGCACAATCCCCGATTTGTTTGGTCCACTCGGGAATTGACACATTGGGGGTTGTCCTGTCATAGTCACTTAGCTACTATATCCATGTGTTCAGCAGATACCATACTTATTCCTGAGTATTTGTCTGATTTTCATGACGTATTTTCCAAGAAACTGTCTGAGACTTTGCCTCCCCATAGGGAGTGGGACTGTGGTATTGATTTGATCCCCAACAGTCCTATCCCTAAGGGAGCCATTTTCAATTTGTCTGGGCGTGAGCACGAAGCCCTTAAATCCTATATCTCAAAGTCTCTGGCCAAACGACATATCACGCCATCCAGGTCCCCTGCCGGGGCAAGTCTCTTCTTTGTAGAGAAGGATGGGACATTAAGGCCTTGTGTGGATTATCAGGCTTTGAATAAAATTACAGTAAAGAACCAGTGTTCCTTGCCCCTGATTCCTGATTTATTGAATCAGGTGGTAGGGGCCCACTGGTTTTCCAAATTGGACTTAAGAGGGCTTACAATTTAATTCGCATCCGAAAGGGAGATGAGTGGAAGACCGCATTCAACACCTTGTTCGGACATTTTGAATGTCTAGTCATGCCCTTGGGACTTTGTAATGCCCCCGCTGTGTTCCAGGGGTTTATGAATGCGGTCTTCCACAACTTCCTGGGAATATTTTTAGTCATATATCTCAATGACATTCTGGTGTATTCCCCAGACTGGAATTCACATGTACAGCACTTGAGGATGGTTCTGATCCGTTTGCGTGAGTACCAACTTTTTATCAAGTTGGAGAGATGCATTTTTGGTACTAAACAAGTGTCTTTCCTTGGTTATGGGATTTCACCCACGGAGATTGAAATGGAGTCTGATAAAGTGGCAGTAATCTCCCAATGGATCAGACCAGATAACCTGAAAGATCTCCAGTGTTTTTTAGGTTTCGCAAATTTTTACCATAAATTCATTGAGAACTATTCTGCTATTGCTCAACCCCTGACCGATCTTACCAAGAAGGGGGCCGACTTGGTAAGATGGACGCTAGAGGCCCTAGAGGCTTTTAGTCATCTCAAAAGGGCGTTTATTGCAGCCCTGGTGGTAGTACAGGCTGACGCGCGGCGACCTTCTTCATTGAGGTCGATGCGTCTGAGGTTGGGGCGGGGGCTATATTGTCTCAGGAAGTCAGCAGGAGATCTGGGTATAGTCCATGTGCGTTCTTCTCGCAGAAGTTCAGTTTGGCGGAACGTAACTACGACGTGGTTAATTGTGAGTTATTGGCGATTTAGTGGGCGTTGTTTTTCGTTACATATATTCCAGGGGAGAAGAACGTGAAGGCAGATGCCCTCTCATGGAGTTTCGGTTCACAGGAAAGTGAGACAGTGGCTCCAGAGAATATCTTGGCTCCTGGGGTTTTGGTGGCAGCTGTAGAATTTGATCTCGTTCCTCATCTACAAAATTGTCAGCAGGACGTTACCTCGGGGGTGCTGGAGGGCAGATGGTTTGTGCCAGAGACCTTGCGTCTTAGAGTCATTGAAGAGTCTCACTCATCTGTTCTCGTAAACCATCCGGGGGTTCACGGGACTCTGGATCTTTGTACTAGACACTGCTGGTGGCCAGGCATGTCTCGGGAGATCCGTGACTTTGTTAAGGGATGCTCTGTCTGTGCACACAGTAAAAGTTGGCGGCAGCGTCCGGAGGGGCCTCTGAGACCATTATCGGTGCCTTCTCGTCCGTGGTCGCATTTATCGGTAGATTTTATCACCGATCTACCTGAGTCTCAGAAGTTCACCACTATCCTAGTTGTTGTAGATCGTTTCTCAAAAATGGCACATTTTGTGGCATTAAAGAAGCTACCTACGTCTACATGAGATTCCCAAGAACATCTGATCTGATCGTGGTGTTCAGTTTGTTGCGCAATTTTGGCATGCCTTCTGTAGAAACCTTCTCGTCAGCATTCCGCCCACAAACTAATTTTTCATGTCATTATTAAAACCTTTTGTCCCTTCGGTGAGGTCAGGGGCATGTGTGACAGCTGCGGTAGGGAATTGAAGAATTCCTCTGCTGCATCTGTCACAGATGTGGCAGGTGCAGCAGCAGGGAATTCTTTTTACTAGCGGGGATAAAGGAAACATCTGTCGCATGTGGCAGATGTGTTCTGCATCCCCGCGGGGGACATGGCAGGGGCGGAGAAGTACTTTTTTTTTTTTAACACTAAAATTATTGTTTTTCAGGAAAGGGCTTATAGGTGAAGCCCTTCCATGAAAAACAATTCAGGGGTGCCGTCAGACCATTGTCTTCTGTGGAGCCGCCGGCAGCAGCCGCGGCTCCATTGAAAACAATTTATTGTGTGTCCTGTCCATCTGCACTTTATAACAAGACTGTACTCATTTTACACTGTTTATTTTTTGCTAAAGTGTATGCAAAATACTATTTTGCATACACTTTAGAAAAAAAATAATCGTGGGGAGGAGAGGGTGAAATTTTCTCGAGCACCTGAGTACCGCGTGGTGCTCGCTCAAGTAACGAGTACTTTCGAGTATGCTAATGCTCAAACGAGCATCAAGCTCGGACGAGCATGCTCGCTCATCTATAATTGTTATTGATTGCGGGGGGTTTTTTGAGAGTGTCATGGGTCACCAGGAAATTCAGACTGTTAAGTGGGAGACTAGAAGCGTTTCCTAGTTTTCTACATTTTATCTACTTGATAACTTAGTGGTAAAAAAAAACAATTTAAGAGACTGGATTCCTGAAACTTGTAAATTGACATAAGATACAGTATGATGGTAATATTGCAGACTAATTGAGCCTTACAGTATTGTAGTTTAGCAAACATTTTTACAAAATTAGAAAAAGTTAGTCAAAAGAAAGATTAGTCATATGTTTTTGATGGTTAAATATAAAAAGAAAATTTTTTAGAAAGGCAAAAACAGAAAACAAAAAAGAGGAATATGCATGGTAACTAAATGGTGTCCCAAACAGCCACGTAAATAACATCTAAATCAAAAGATCTAAATTAAAGAATAAAAAGGATGCAAGAGCACTAAATTCAAATAATTAATGATTAAAGAAATTGTCTTTCATGCATAATTACATGAGCACTGTGTGTTTAGTTATATCCTTTAGTAATTTATTTATGAAACTATTAATTGTTGGTCATGTGAGTTCAATTGTTTTAATACTGTTACTTATGCACTGATTCATTGCTTGAAAAAAGCTCAGTGCGAGCTAAAACATTGCACAAATCTCAATAGAAGGATCGTGGAATTGGAGTTCTGCCCAGGTGTGCTTTTTCTATATATTAAAGTTAAATAGCCATTTACCCAAGAACACAATACTCATTTGATATATAAAATGGGTGCTAACCAACCAGATTTAAAGCAATCAGTAAGCCTAAACTGTTTCACTGTGTTCAAGACTTGATAGGTTTGTGTATGATACAAAGATGCAAACCAGTGTGGTGACAGAATGTGATAAGGAAGTTCTAGCTTATATTTGCACTCCAATTGCTTGTGATTGGAGGAGGCATAGTGGCTATTCATTTTCTGTTGCTAAATTTAAAAAGACTATCTACTTGGAAAACTTGTACGTTATATGTTCTATTAGGTATAATGAAAAAAGTTTGGTACCGTGTTAGCCAGTAGAGCAAAATGTGATTATTTCCAGCAAAGGAAACAAAGTAATCTTGTAGATATGATACCTTTTAATGGCTAACAAAAATACACAATGTTAGAGCGATCTTTCGAACCTCTCAGGGTTCTTCCTCAGGCATAATGAAATCCAAAGAGGCATATATATATATATATATATATACACACATACACATTTATGACAAGGCACAGACATGGATGTGATTAATTTGCACTTAAAAGGATACTACAACAGGATCCTTTTAAGAGCAAATTAATCACATGCATGTCTGTGCCTTGTTATAAGTATGTATATATATGCATGCTTATCCGGATCTTTTCCATTATGCCTGGGAAAGAATCCTGAGAGGTCCAAAAACTCGCTAGAACATCATGTATTTCTGTTAGCCATTAAAAGGTATCATATCTACAAGATTACTTGGTTTCTCTTGCTCGGAACAATCACGTTATGTTCTATTAGTTCCTGATAAGCTAACAAAGAAGAGTCTACAACTTTAGATTTCATTTTATTAGGCTTGCTAAAATCAAAGCCCTTCATTAGGCTTAACACAGTTTATCATTTCTTTTCCCTTTAAATATATTCAAAGGGTATGGGGTCTGTGGTGTGAATCCCCCCTCACGTTATATTCACCACAATAATGACTTCATCTATTCTGGAGCTCAGACGTACTCATTAGTGGATACATGTTCTGGAGCGGGACCTGTGGCCTCTGGGATTTGGTCTGCTTATCTGATCTGACTTGAAAACATTAAATCGTTATTCTTGATGTATCAGGGTGACTGAACCTCCCTACCAATCTATCTATACAAGGTTATGTACTATTTATGTGCTGCACCTGTCTATGACTGTATGTTCCTTATGCTACTTAATTTTTAATAAAACGAGTTTAAAAAAATATATATATTCAAAGGGAAAATGAGAAAATGAAAGCCTGGCTATACACTAGGAAGGAGACCCACCAAACAAAGAGTTAAAGAGAAACATTCAAAAACCTTAACGTTCCAAATATAGAATACATTTACACTACCAGTCAAAAGTTTTAGAACACCTCAATTTTTCCAGTTATTTTTGACAATAACACAGATCAAGTCCAGTAAATAACGTGAAATAGTTCAAAGGTTCAAAAGTAAATATAAAACACATGAAATTTAAACCTGTGATGCAACAATATTCTATTTATGAATTTATGATTTGTGAGGGAACATAGCAAGAATAGTTGCACTGCAGCACATAAATCAAATTCTGGTTTGAAATTGGATGCAAACTATTCCTACAGGTGTCTCAACTTTTGTAGATTACTTTCAAAGCCTCTGATTCTACATAACCAGTGTTGGAACAGACTGCATTACACCCTCTAGGGTTAGATGGGGAAGGTTTTGCTCTTTAGTGCACTACACATTGCTATCATAATGGCAAGAAAAAGGCAAGTAATCAAAGAAAACAGGCAATTATAACCCTTAGTAGTGTAGGTCTGATCTACAGAGAAATTGCCAAGAAAGCCAAGGTAGCAGTCAGTACAGTTTCCTATACCATCAAACTGGAGGAAACTCTGACAGGAAGATTTCTGGCAGACCAAAGATCACTAGAAAATCAGATGACAAGTTTCTGAAAGCCAACAGTTTGTGTGATTGGCGCCTTACAGTACAACATCTTTAAGCATGGTTTAATGCAGCAAAAAATAAACAAGCTTTCATTTCAACTTTGAAGAGAAGACTATCTGCAGTTTGACAGGTAGAGTATCAGTAAGAAAGGTATTGCTAAGATAGTAAAATAAAAAAAAAACATGCCTGGGCCAAGTAGCACCTCCAGTGGACTACTGAAGAGTGGAAGAAGGTCTTATGGACTGATTAATCAAAATTTGACATCTTTGGTACATCACACAGAGTTTTTGTACCTCATTGCGTAAGTGAAAGGATGTTTCCTGAGTGTTTGACACCAACTGCTAAACATGTTCTGCTTGATCTAGAGTTGACAACTTGCACATGCTGACTGCCACACCGGACAAAAATGGCTACCCCACCATTTTGATACGCAATGCAGTAACCTCTGATGTATAGCTGTTTGATCAGGGTTTCATATTACATTAATTACATATTTTTAGGTTATATCAGAACTACTTAAGAAGACAAGAAGAAGCCAGTAGACTTCAAAGAATGAATTGGCCTGCACAGACTCCAGACTTAAACCCCATTGAGCTTGTTTGAAGAACAGAATGGTGAAAGTAAAGCAACCTATAAGTGCAGCACATTTATGGGAACTTCTGCAACAATGTTAGGAAGACATTTCTGAACAATATTTGTAGAAAGAATTCCTCAATTGTGTTAAGCTGTTTTATCAGATAGAGGTGGCTACCTTGAAGAGTCAAAAAAATCTAAATTTAATTTGGTGAAACAAAATTAATCTATTTTCATTGATCTTAATTTGTTTATTTGTTCTATGCTTTCCTTCCAAAGTACATTTGACAAATTATTTTAAAACTGTTAGATATCAATAAAAATAAGCAATAAACAGTGGTCCCTATTAGAGAATCAGAAGATTCAATTAGCTAGTTAATGGATGCAGATCCACTCTTAATAAAGTGATAAAAATTATTTAAAAAAAAAAAGAGTAGACAAAATGCATTAAAAATAAACTAGTTTGACATATTGGTGGTGACAGAAAAAGATGGGATTACCAAAAATGTTCTGATCATGTGGAAGCGGCTTAGTGTTCAATGGAAGACATCCAAAATGTTGCACTAGCTTTTCCAGCTCTAACAGCCAAATACTGTCTTCTTTTGGTTGTTAAAACCCAACTTCTCAGCTCTGTCCTTTTCAAATATGCAATATTGAGAGCTCACGTATACTAACATATTACAGCTACATAATAACTGTTAGAGGCGCTTTCACATACAGGTTTTTGTTGCAGTTTTTCATACAGTTTTGTGTGGCATTTTTGATGCAGTTTTTGAAGCCAAAGCCAGAAGTTGATCTGGCAGAAAGGAGAAGCAGAGGTCATTCCTTTATATTTCCCATTTGAACCCATTTCTTGCTTTGGCTAAAAAAAAAACTGCCCTAAAAACTATATAGAAAAACTGACACAAAAACCTATATGCAAAATCACCCTAAATATCCAACCAAAATTATGACAAATGTATGGTTTTCTAAGGATATGCTGCAGACATTATGACATTTGCCATCTACTGTATTATAATAAGTTTTACTAAGGATTTTCAGCAATTGAATTTTTTTTTAAATGTCACAAAGTACTAGTAATGTGAAGACTAATATTTGCTCATTTCCTATATAATTTGTGTGTTGTTATGTTGATAAAGCTGCCAGCTCAAATAAAAAGTCCCAAAATATCATTGAAGAAATGTGAATGCCGAACATGCTTTTGCAAATTGTTTACCTTAAAATTACAGCTCCGAGAAAGACAAAAAGTCCCGTGTTGTAATCAGCCAGACGAAAAAACATGGTAATAAAGTACAAAAACTCTCTACTATGCTGATAACTAGCAACTTTTGAAAAGTTCAGTTCAGCCGAAAGCGTTTGAACAAAAACCCGAAGTTCACCAAAACCCCTAAAACTGGTGTATAACATGGTCTAAGAGTCATAAAAACCCTTGGCAATGTCACTGTTGTGCCAAATATAAGAAGTGGATTACATATGGCACAACAGTGACATTACCAAGAACTAGACGTCCCTCAAAAAGATATGGATTCTGGCTTGGTTTTCAATTCCCAATCTTTGTTAAGACCTGTATAAAGAGTCGGACATTGATTTGTAGGAATGTTGCCATCCAATAGGTGGCACTGCAGAGGTATTGCTCCATCTTCCCTATTTTCAAAAATTTCTGAAATAACCAAAAGAAAATTTGTCCGGGAGGCTGCCAAGATGCCTACTGCAACATTAAAGGATCTGCAGGAATTTTTGGCAAGTTTTGGTTGTATTTTTTGCTGCTAAAACTAAAGCTTTAAACAAGGTAAAATGAATTATGAACAGTTCCAAATATTAGTCCATTTGGGCACAAAGCCCTCAGGCCTCAGCTAAGAAGCTGATGATGAAGAGGAATTTTAACTTTCAGTACGACAACGACCCAAAGCATACCTACAAATGAACAAAAGAATGGCTTCGTTAGAAGAAGATCAAAGTTTTGGAATGGCCCAGCCAGTGCCCAGATCTGAATACAACTGAAAAATCTGAGGGTTGAAGAGGGCGCTACACACGAGATGCCCTCGCAATCGGGCAGATTTAGAGTGCTTTTGCAAGGAAGATTGGGCAAGTCAAGATGTGCTATGCTGATAGACACTACCCAAAAAGACTGAATGCTGTCCTAAAGTCAAAGGGTGCATCAATGAAGTATTAGTTTTAGCGTGTGCATATTTATGCACCCACATTATTTTCGTTTCTTTTACACCCTAAGGCCTTGTTCAAATGAGCGTGTGTCCAGAAGCACTTTTTAAATGTACAACTGTTAACTCCTTAGTCCCTGCAAGGATGAGGGGACTCCCCGAGGATTCCGTTAATCCCCACAGGGAGACCCCTCATCACTAAACACTGTGACAGCACTGTCACGGTGTTCAGTGATGTTGGGACTTCCCGCGGGGATGAAAGAATCCTCTGCCACAGCTGTCACTGCTGTGGCAGAGGAGCGCGACACTATCCCATTGCATTAAATGGAGCTTGCACTGCTGCCACCCCATTGAAAGCAATCGGATGAAGGCAACCATGCACCTTTTGTGCAGAGCTGTCACTCTGCATGATGCAGACGGTGAAAAGCTGGTATGATCTGTCTTTGTGATTCGGAGCTCAGCTCAAGGTCAAACCTCATAACATAACCTCATTTAATTTAAATAACCGCTTCTTCCAGCCCTTTACGGACAGACAGAAACTCACAGGTTGCAAATGACAGTATTAGGTTATCATGAGTGCTTCTGCCTAATTTTCCTCCTGTGCTAATATTTACCAACCATACGTCATGAGCCAATACATATGGCATAAGCTAACATTAGTAGAAAATGAAAACATTTTTGGCTCAGTAAATCAGGATCATACTGAAGGTGCAACACATGATGTTCTGTTTTAGACTTGGAAATATGATGGCTATGGCTAAGCATTATTATGTCTTGTTCTGTCGCACATGTTCTAAGATCTGGTGCTGTTCAACATTTTCTAGATGCAATAGTGGTTTCTTTGAGAATGAATATACACAAATAGACAAGTTATCCCAGTATTATAAGACTGTTTTTAAGTCTTAAGAAATTGTGGCAAGTGGATCAGAGAGTTTCCAACATCTGTATAAGATAAGCATTATTTAGACTAATCGCACATATATCAAGGGATCAGAAAATCTGTTTAGATTTTTCTGGAGGTCACAAGGGCAGATCAGTTACTGAAACTAAGACTTATATACTAGCTACTGTAAAGAAGCTTAAAAACAAAGAGTCACATTTACTAATACTGTCTAAAAGTTAGACAGTGCAAATTAAGACAGTCTAAGGCCACCCTAACACAGGCGTTTGCAGAAATGCAGAGTTTTTCAATGTGTTTACTGCAGTTACAGCAGCGTTGTCATGAATTTTGACAATGTTTTGGCTGTGTTTTCAGCACAGTTGAAAACGCAGCCATGGATGCTGAAAAAAAAACGAAAAAAAAACAAAACTCACCTTGCTGGCGCTGTCCTGGTCCCTGCCGCTGCTCTCCGATGCTCCTGGCACTTGTCATCACCAACAGAGGATCATTTGCTAGTAAGGAGTTTAAAGACAACACCTCCAGCAAGAGATTGCTGTGATTGGCTGAGCCTGCTGAGTGTCAGCAGGCTCAGCCTATCACAGCCAGCACTGGATGCACTAATCACAGACATTCATTGAATGGCTGTGATTGGTGCATCGAGCGCCGACTCTGATTGGCGGAGTCGGCGCTCCTGAACCAATTAGAGCAATCTTTTGCTGGGAGGTGGGGATTTTAATCCCCGTCACTAGCAATAGATGCTTTGTCGGCTTGACAAGTGCCCAGCAACCTGCCTGGAGCTCTGGAAAACAGCGGCGGGGACCCCGACGGTGCCAGCTGGGTGAGTATTCCTTTTTTTTTTTTTAGGTAATGCATCTAGCGCTTGCATTTAGCACTGCCAAAAACTCTGCATCAAGTCGTGCCACGTTTTCAGCAGCGCTGAAACAGCTGCCCGTTTCAGTGGGCAACGTAGGGCTGAAAACGGCCAAAGATAGAATATGCTTTGCTGTCAAATTGCATGCGTTGAAGACGCTTGTGTGAACAGCCCCATTGAAATTAATAGAAGTGTTGTACAGCGTTTAGCGTAGTGCTAAAAAGACAGTGCTAAACGCTGTACACTAACGTCTGTGTGAGGGAGGCCTTAAAATTCATGCTGGAAGGTAACTCTTTTGAATTTTAAGACTGTCTAGTCTGCGTCTATAGCACTTAATAGTTGGATTAGTTTACGCCAAAAATTGCACCAAAATTCTAGCACATTTCGGCATGATTTTTCACACAATTTAGGCTATACCTCCTTTTACAAAGCCATTCCCTTTATTTGTTTTATTTGAATAAGCCAGAAAGTGTCCAAAAGTGTCTAAAAACACATAGTAAATATGGCGAACAGCATGTGATACAGTTTTCTGGTGCAATTTGCATTTTGAATAGTAAATGTGCCCCTGTATTTTCAATAACACCATTTAAGAGATCCTCTACCATAAGTTTTATAAGAGCATAAGGGCATTATTAAATCAGGTGTCCTGCCCAAGATCCCTTCTATGTGCCAGAATGGATGGACCCAGCCTATCCATCCAATACATGGATGGTCATTCATCGGAACAGCTGTCATGTAATGCTCCATTTCCCATCCTGCTACATAACCTGGACTCACTGCTACCATTTGTTATGGAGACAACTTCTTTAAACAAAATTATGGCAAAAATTATTTTTGGTACAATAACTGAATAAGCAAGTCTGAAGTTTTGTATTTAGGTATGTACTGAGGACAACATTATATGACTCTATCACAGATAGATATCCTTTTAATTGCAGGCAATAGAAGATGGATAAGTATGTTAACCCGTTTAGGACCAGGCACTGTAAATATACGGCGCCTGGTCCCGGGCTTGAAGCCCAGCCGTATGTAAAATTACGGCGGGGATTTAGGCCTCCTGTCTCTGCAATCAATCAGAGGCAGGATTGGTTGTTAGCTGTTAGTAACAGCTAATAACCCGGAGGAGAAGGCAGGAGGGGTATTTAACCCTTTCTGCCTTTTCCTTCCCTGAAAAGTGAAAGCAGAAGTGTACCTTCCACTATTGGGATGTTTTTTTTCCTGTAACTGGGGCTTTTATGGATGCCCCAGCTACAGTGGGAAAGTGTCAAATAAATTTAAAAAAAACAAAACATGTGAATGTTCCCCAGGAGGTGTTATATGACGTCATGTGGGACATAGATAGTAAAAAACATAGGTAGTAAAAATATATACGTAAGAAAGAAAATAACCCAAAGTCGATGCCAACCAAAACCATTGCCGTATGCACCCTGTAAACCAAACCCATATATATTATATATCAAAACATCTAAAATAAATAGAGGAACCCATTCCTATACTTTATGTTAGCATTAATATACTAATTTAAAAAAATTATAAATGTAAAAATCTTTTTTTTAGCTTTTTAACCCCAATAAAACTAGAAAACGGGGGGAAAAAGTCTGTGAAAAAGATATTTTAAAAATAGCCCTCTATGTCACGGAAAAAAATGCAGCAAAAATAATTTTGGTAGCTGAAGGAAAAAAAATAGGGCAGTAAAACCGCCACAATGGTAAAATCCCTAAAAAGTGACAGTCCAGTCCTTAAGGGGTTAAATAAAAGAAATTAAAAATACCTGCCTTAAAGAGTTTATCTGGGCACACACATTGTTTGCAAAGCCGCTCACCAGGCTTGAAAAATATGAGCGCTATCATACGCACGTCACTTAACCCCTTGAGTGGCGGGTTTCTTACCACCCTGTCAGACCCATCAGGGCAGGTTTTTTAAATGGGTCAATTATTTAATTTTAACTAATTTTGCAGTTGCGTTCCAAGATCCAAAACCTTTTTATTTTTCTATTGACAGGGACATATGAGGGCTTGTCTTTTGCGGGACTAGTTGTACTTTTTGATGGCATCTTTTTTAGGTATATAAAGTGTATTGCATAACTTTTGTAAAAAAAATTCTAGGGAGATTGGGGGGAAAAAAAGAAATTCTGCCATTTGTTTTTGGATTTCATTTTTACGGCGTTCAGCGAGCAGAATAAATAACATGATAATATTATTCTCTGAGTCACATGATTCCGGCGATACCAAGTTTATACAGTTTTTTTATATTTTGCTATTTTTGTATATTTTTTTTTCTTGAAGGTTTGCTTTTGTGTCGCCACATTCCAAGAGCCGTATTAATTTTATTTTTCCATTGCCAGAGCTCTAAAAGGCCTTGCTTTTTGCGGGATGAACTCCAGTCTTCATTTATCTAATTTTTAGGAACATGTAAAATTTTGATCGCTTTTTATTCCATTTTTTCTAGGGGTGAGAGTAACAAAATCTGTAATTATGGCATGTTTTTTTATTTTTATTTTTCACTGCATTCTCTGAGCAGTATAAATAATATATTAAAGTCATTCTACAGGCCGGTACGATTATGCCAATACCAAATTGTAATAGTTTTTTTTCTTTTTCGCGTCTTTTTCACAGTTTAAAAAAAATTAAAATAAATTAATAAAAGTTTAAATCACCCTCCTTTTATCTTATCTATAATAAAAAAAAATCTAAATCATAAAAGAAAAATACATATTTGGTATCGCCGCGTCTGTAAAAGTCGGATCTATCAAAGTAGTGCATTATTTACCTCACAAGGTGAACATAGTCCGAAATAAAAATAAAGAATGCCATAAATGCACTTTTTCAGTCACCCTGTCTCCCAGAAAAAATGCAATAAAAAGCGATCAAAAAGTCGTATGTTTTCCGAATTAGCACAAACGTAAACTACAGGACATCCCACAAAAAATGAGCCCTTGCTCAACTATGTCGATGGAAAAATAAAAAAGTTATTGTGCGCAGAAGATGCAGCAGAAAATAATTGAACAAAGTAAATGTCTTAGAAAAAAAATACAAGTACTACAGCAAAAAAAACTATACAAGTTTGGTATCGTAGTAATCGTACCGACCCATAGAATAAAGTTATCACGTCACTTTTTTTGCAGTTTGTGCGCTGTAGAAGCAAGACGCACTGAAAGATGGTGGAATGTCATTTTTTTTTTCATTTTACTCCACTTGTAAAAGTTGTTCAGTACATTATATGGTACTTTAAATAGCACCATTGAAAAATGCAACTTGTTCCGCAAAAAATCAAGCCCTCATGCAGCGATGTTGATGAATAAAGGAGTTATGATTTTTTAAACAGGGAGGGAAAAAAAGGGGGGGGGGGGTGGGAAGGAGCCGCGTCATTAAGGGGTTAAATAATGTACTAACTTCCTTCTCTGGGTCATTATGACGCAGGGATACCACATGTGTAATTTTGTTTTTGATGTTTTACAAAGTAAATAGAGAAAAGTGTTTTTATTTTTATCTTTTTAATAATTTTTTTACTTTTTTCTTTTTAAACTTTTTTTTAATTTTTGTCCCTTTGAGGGACTTTTACAGAGAATCATCAGGATCCCCTGATCCGATGGTGACAGATCTTTACATGCGGCAGTAGCATAGACAGCAGCATGTAAAGGGTTAACACAGCAGCATGTAAAGGGTTAACACAGCAGAGATCGGAGGTTTTCTCCATTCTCTGCTGTGTAAGAGCTGGTGCCTGACTATCCTCTGACAGAGGACGCCACCTCCCTCTGTCAGCCCTTTAGATGCTGTGGTCGCACAGACCACGGAATGTAAAAAGTTAACACAGCAGAGATCAGAGGTTTTCTCCATTCTCTGCTGTGTAAAAACTAGTGCCTGGCTATCCTCTGACAGCCAAGCACCAGCTCTCCCTGCCATAGAGACCATCAGCTGGCTTCTGACAAGCCGAAGGTCTCCATGGCAACCTGTAAACAAAGCAGTGCAGGAGTTTGAAAATAGAAGCGGGAGATTGCCGGCAGATCGGTAATATCTCCCTGCTTCTTTTTTCAAACTCCTGCACTGCTCTGTGTGGGTCTGTGCAGGCAGGGCACAATGCCACAGCTTATGGCAATGTGCTCTGCAGGTCCCATAGTGAAACAAAGCCCGAAAATCTACCGGGCTATATCGTTATGGGCAGTGGAGCTCCTTCCGGAAAATTTCTGGGCATGCCACTCAAGGGGTTACTCCTTCAATGTTCCCATTCCACAAATGCCCAGGTTCCCCTCTGCTTTCCATTGCATCTGCAGCAGCAATGTTGTCGCCAATCACCGGCTCACTTCGGCTAGTGATTAGCTGCAGCATTCTCTGTGTTGGGCTATCACTGCTGTTGCAGAAGGAGGTATGGAGTAGTGGGAGACCAGGCAATAGTGTAGTATCAGGTGAGGTATGTATTCTTTTAGATTTTTTCCAGTCTGGTAAGCAGCTTTGAAAACAAAAATTGTGCCTGGATAACCCCTTTACTAATGAGTATAAGCCGAGATTTTCTGCACAAAAAATGGGCTGAAAAAGTCCCCCTCGGCTTATACTCGAGTGATGTAGAAAAAACCCTCAATACTTGCCTCTCATCCGGCGTCTGTGTCCCCGGCGCGATGCTGTCCTCGACGCAATGCTCTCCCCAGCGATGCAGCAAGCTGCTTCAGTCTTCTCTCCAAAAAGATTGGTAAAACTTATTGACTCTAGTATAAGCCTAGCTATACTCGAGTATATACTAGGTAAAAAAAAGTAATACTCACCTCTCAGTCGGCGTCTGTGTCCCTGCTGCGATGATGTTCCGGGCAGTGCAGTAAGCTGCCTCAGTCTTCTCTCTGCTGTCATCTCCCCTTGGCTTTCAAATCCCCGCCATCACTGCTGTGATTGGATCAAGCGCTGGCCAATCACAGCTTGTGCTCAATAAACCAATCACAGCCATTCAGTGATGTCATTCTGAATGGCTGTGATTGCTTTATCGTGTGCCGGCTGTGATTGGCCTGCGCTCGATACAATCACAGCGCTTCCTCACACAGCGCTGACAATGGGGATTTCAAAATCAAGCCAGGGAGATGACAGCGGCGAGAAGACTGAAGCAGCTTGCCGCACCGCCGGGGACATCATCGTGCCGGGGACACAGATGCCGGCTGAGAGGTGAGCATTGCTTTTTTTTTTCAACTAGTATATATTCGAGTATAGCTAGGCTTATACTTGAGTCAATAAGTTTTACCAATTTTTTGTGGTAAAACTTATTGACTCGGCTTATACTCAAGTCGGCTACTACTCGAGTATATATGGTACTTTGATTTTAAGGGATTTTCAGGGACTAAACTAATGTCGACCTGTCCTCAGCATAGGTCATCAATAGTTGATCTGCGGGGGATCCACTGCTCAAGACCCGAGCTAATCATCTGATTGAACGCTGAGCCCACCATTGCTCTGTTTAAACACAAAGCCCACTCTTTTTACAATGTGTCACCTCCCCAGGTGACACTAAAGTGATTATATGAACAAGACAAACCCCTGTAATAGAGGAGTTTATTTCCTTGTGTTCTCTTTTTTAGTCAAGGCTAAGAGCTCAGGACAAAACCTTTGGAGCAAATAGTTTTGTTGTGGTTGATGTTGCTGTTTTATATAAATTTGTCATGGTTCTCAGTAAGGATTCATATATGAACACCAGCTTATACTCTGATGTTTGATGTCTCATTTTATCAAACTGCGTATATTCACATATGGTGTAAGAAATAATCCAGATCCTTAAAGTTTAGGAATATTGCTGAAGATATTGTATGAAATGTGAAAAAAAACATTCAGACCTTATAATTCATCTCAGGTGGTAAATGAGGTGCAGGTGAACCCATATTCTGTTAGATGCTTGAACAGCTTTTAAACAAATGTTCTTTCCATATCGTCTGTGATCAATGAACTGATGTAAAATGACTTATTCTACTGTGGCAGAGGAGATTACCAAACCATTACATCAGTGATATAATTTCCAATGGCGGAACCATCAGATTTTTATTTGTAGTGGTCATAAGGAGAGCAGTGCTACATCTGGCCCAAGTATGGTCATGCTACGGTACATCTAATGCTATACATCTCACCTAGACAGTAATGTCTGATGCCAAGTATGCTGGAAGAACATGTGTATACTGTATGTGTAAGAACTCTTCTAATAAGTAATGATGAGTAAACTTTTGAAAATTTTGGTTCAGCTGGTTCACCGAACTCCTGCAAAAAATTTGGTTCAGTCCAAATTCGTTTGAACCAAACCAGAAGTTCAACAAACCCCCTAAAACTAGATGTCTAACACTGTCTAAGAACCATAAATGCCCTGTACAACACTCTGAGAGTGTTATACAGAGCTTTTATGGCTCTTAGACAGTGCTATACACCAGTATTCAGGACTAGGGCTGAGCGAACCCAACCAGTAGAACCCTGTTTCGGATAGAATTTTTCTTAAAGCATGGTGCACCACAAATCTGCATTTATCTGACCATTTTTTCCCCACCGCTCAGTGATTCAATTTTTGTGCACTTTTGCCCACTAGAGTTTTGCCCACCCTTGACAGTTTTGCAAATCCTGACCCTGGCTAGTCTATGACCAATGACCACATCACATTTGAAATCACTCAGATTGCTCGATTTTTCCATTCTAATGGGAATTCCCATTTAAACTGATCCACAGAATATCTGATCCCTTAAAGCTCATTTACACGCAAAGACAATCTTTCAAACGATTGAAAGATTGACAGTTCTACCTATCATTTTGCATAAAGTACTAAATGGCACTAATGCCCATTAGCACTTTATTAGCTTCATTTGCATATAAATGAGCCTTCAGCAGCTGTTTGCAAATCCCAGCATGTGGTCTGGACTTTGCACTCAGCTGCATTGTCTGCGCAGGGGCTGTTGCAGACTGTCAGCTGAATACAATGTAATCAGCTGCTCCTGTGGAGAACAGAGCTTGTGGCCCCTGCTATCTCTCTGTGGCTGAACGATGGATTTTAAGCTCACCTGAAAATCATCATTCTGTTGAAGAGTGAAAGATGGAAACGTTTACACGCAACGATTATTGCTCAAAAGCAATCCTTTGAACGAATTTTGAGTGAATCATTGCGTGTAAATGGGGCTTAACAAATCATGGTGCTCTACTTATCAGATCAACATTGTTTGGCTGCTGTTACTAGCTTTCCCTGTTATTTGTTATAAAAAGGGCACTTAGGGTATATTCATATGTGTTGGATTTGCATTCAGTATTGCAAAATCCAAGATATTCTAGTAAGCACATATCCTACTACAAGATCTGAGGCTCACACTTGGATTTCTGTCACGGTTGTGTCACATATTTGCTGCGTGTGTACAGCAGATTCACACGAGGATTAGCAACATTGTTATTCAATCCGGCTAATCCTCTGTGTTTCCGTCTGAAATAAATAGCAAGCTACTTATTTTCGTAGTAGATTGTTTTCCACACCGGTGCTAAAAATCTGACTATAAAATTCCTATTGCACGTTAATAGGGTTGCAAAAACCAGACATGGATTTCGGAGCAAATTTGCACTAAAAGCCTAGTCAAATCCAACACATATGAACATACCCTTAGATTTTCTCTCATGTCCAATGTTTGAACCCATGTTTGGTTCATGGCACCATCAACATATGCTTTTAGTATAAGTGCCACTTTCAGTGTTCCTTCACACGAGCGTATGCGCATTTGCGCACGCTCAGTGCTCCTTTTTTGCGGAATTAACTATTCCTCCTTGTTTGCAAATCAACATAATTTACTATACTTTTTCCACCTACAGTGCATATTCATTTGTGCGTGGCAAACAAGACGCACCGCTTGCAATGGCTAATTAGTTCTTGATGTGTTCTTTTGCATTGGAATTACGCATCCCACTGCGTACTGCACACGAATTTGCGCACCTCCCATAGATTTCTACGGGGACCATTGGCATGCAAATATGTATCCTATTTTTTCGCTCGCACACGAGACGCGCATCAAAAGATCGTTGAAGTCAATGGAGCCATTAAGATCAATGGGTTTTATTTTCTGGCGCGCATACTTTGCGCTCGCTAAAATAAGCGCAAATATGCCCACGTCAAATGCCTGAAGGGCAGCTTCACACGGCATATGCGTTTTTCTGCACAACTTAGCACAATGTATTTGTGCTATGAACTAGTCTTTTCTGCGCACACATTAACGTATTGTACCGTACTTTTCGTTCATGATCATGTTCGCATGGCAGACGAACATGCTCAATTTGAATAGCAAGTTAGCCCAATGAGTTTCTTTTACTTTTACTCGAAGAATTGTGCAGCGCATTGCACATCCTGCTGTGCATGGCGCACACATTCGTGCAGCCCCTGTAGACTTCTATGGGGACTTTTGGTGCGCAAACATGCAAAAAGATAGAGCATGTTTTCACGCAAAAACGGGAAATCTGTACAGACCCATTAACATCAATGGGTTCTGTCCTCTACATATTGCGCATGTAAATTTTATGCGTGTAAACCCGCCTGTCTGAAGGGGTCCTAAGTCTAGCACACTATTTTCCTTCCTGTTTATTCTTTTACTGGTAAAATCCCCTAAATGTTCATTATAATTCCCAAATTATACAATGTGCTTCTGGTGTAGGAAAACAAATGTAAAAGGGTCCAATCCCAGCTGTGTCATCTTCAGATAGGCCACTACTACTGTATGACCCATCAAACTATCGTAAAAAGCCTGAACCCAAGAGCACCACAACAAAACTTGTTACTCGCCAACTGCAGCATCTACCAAACATGGACTTTTCATGAACAGATGTTGTAAAAATCAAAGGCAACCAAGAATGTGAACAATTATCAATGTAAAAATGACTGATGACTTAAATGCGTGACTCAAGGGGAGAGGAAGTACTGTAGATGTTCATGGCGTGATATCTACAAACTGGACCTGCTTGAGGGGAGTATTGCGAAATCCACAATTTATTTCAAAACCGTAGTGACAAAATCCTGTAGAATTGTTTTTACAAGAAGCAGATTTTGACTAATGTATATATACCGGGTACCCGATACAGAACGCGTGCAATACAAAACGGGACATTATAAGTAAGAAAAGAGGATATCCGCCATCGCTTAATTCCTTTGTCGCACCAAATTATGTCATTTGAAAACATGAGTTGCGCTTTCTCATATTTTCCAGGAAATGTTTCGGTCCGGAAGATGACCCCGACA
The DNA here is from genome assembly GCF_035609145.1 of Eleutherodactylus coqui. Classification (NCBI taxonomy): domain Eukaryota; kingdom Metazoa; phylum Chordata; class Amphibia; order Anura; family Eleutherodactylidae; genus Eleutherodactylus; species Eleutherodactylus coqui. The sequence goes on from NC_089841.1 coordinate 78,532,384, forward strand.
TAAGAGTCTCTGGTGGTTTAGGAGGAGTTTTAAGCAATGATAGTAAAACTTTTCTGCCACAGCAACATAGTCCAGGGGTCTCCTGAGGCCACTTTATAGTCCAGGGGTCTTCTGGGGCTACTTTAGAGCATTGCAATACGAACATGGTTTGTTCATTCGGCCAATAGAAAGCTGGGGATGACACTCAGAGTTATTGTTTGCACTGCATCTAAAAGCTTCCCCCTTCAAGAATTTCCAAGCTGTTCCTCTCAAAATTGAGGTCTCTCTCAGTCTGAAGAATGCTTCGCTTCATCAATTTCTACAATTCGAGCGGCCACTTGTCGCTTGCGTTGATTCTCGATTTGGCGTCTCAGCTAGTCAAGCGGCGGCTAGTCGAGTGCGTTGTTTCTCGAGGCGGCCTGCTACTTTAAGTGCAGCTGTTGTCCTTCTGCCCAAACAGGTCCTTCGCTTGCTTGGTATCTTATATCTAAAACACAAAATTTGTTTGTTTGTGTCATATACAAATCCCCAGTTTTGGTCCAATTTGAGTAAAATTTGGCAATTTTTGATGCCAATACCAACCAATCATAGCTCAGCTTTCATTTGTTATTTTGTTGAGGTAAAATGAAAGCTGCTCTGTCATCGGTAGCTATGGGCAACAGTATTTAATCCTTTCAGTGCTGAGGTAAAACGAAAGCCGCTCTGTGATTGGTTGCTATGAGCATCAAAAACTGTTTTGTACTGTTTGTTGATTTACTGTTAGACAGTTTTAATAAATGAGGTCCGGTGTTCATAAATTTGATCCATGTACTCCTGTCTGGGAACAGATCATTTTGTAAACTGTTATCTACAGAGACATCCAATGATTGGTGGCTCCACCAGGGGTAGACTGGGACTAAAAAGCAGTCTTGAAACACAAATTTCCAAGGCTCAATCTGACTCTTCTAGGGGGAATTACTTGTTGGAAATAACCAGGAATACTAAATCAAGTACGTAGAATCCCTTGGGAAAGCAAATTTGGGGGTTGCTGCATTAAAATTCAAGGAAAGGCAAAAATATGCAAATGAGGTTGCCAAGACAACAAAATTTGCCTATAACCTTCTCCGGGTCGAAGTTATACTGTGTGCAAAATTTCATGTTAATTGGTCATACAGTTTGTGCATGATGCTCCAACAAACAGATATATATATATATATATATATATATATATATATATATATATATATATATATATATATATATATATATATATATATATATATCTGTTTGTTGGAGCATCATGCACAAACTGTATGACCAATTAACATGAAATTTTGCACACAGTATAACTTCGACCCGGAGAAGGTTATATATATATATATATATATATATATATATATATATATATATATAGCATTCAAGAAGGAAGCAGACATATTTTGTGTGGAGCAGGTGACCATAGTAGCATTTTGTGCATGACTTTTTCAGAATGCTTTGTTACTGTAGAAGACAACTTTGGAATTTGAGAAATGTATATATCCAAATTACCAAGGATTCTGTCCAAAAATGTTAACCTCTTATTACATGAAGTTTGCTTTAATCCAGTATTACGTTGTATATTATTTTCAATGGTGAGATCTGAAGGTCATAAAGAATGGGTCACAACAGAGCAAGTATCCAGGTAAACATAAGAATGTGTCACATTGAGTATTACCAATTTGAACAGCTGGAGGTGACAAGTTCTAGGTCCAAACATGGAGTCAAACTGGTAGGCAGGAAATTTGTGACTAAAGAGGAGTTTAACAAAATGCAATGGGGAGCTGTGAAAATGGCAATCTAGTTTACCACAATCGTTCGAACTGGACCAGCCTGTTAAATAGAGCACCCACCCAGAAAATGGTGACCCCACTGCAGGGGAGAACCCAAAAACCAGTTTGAGATGTGCTGGGGACACCTAGCATTAAACACTAAACCACAGAGACTTTGGTGCAAAGTATGAAGTTAACTCTTGCTTAACTACTGAATGCAGAAACACTTAGTATTAAATCACAAAACAGATTGGCACAGTATGATGGCCAATGAATTGAATGTGTAACTAGCAACCCTTGCATGGGGGGGGGGGTAGTTTAAATACCCTTACATGGAAACCAATAAGCTGACTGGGCTGAAAGACAACCCAGAGGTTTGCAGACATAACAAAGCTAGGAGGGATAGCTAACACTAGGGAAGAGAGGGAGAGTATTCAAAAAGATCTAGAAAAGCTTGAACAGTGGGCAGCGACTAACAGAATGGTATTTAACAAGAAGAAATGCAAAGTCCTACATCTGGGCAAGAAAAAGGAAAAAGGCACATACACAATGGGAGGAATTGGACTAAGCAGCAGCACACGCGAAAAAGACTTGGGTATACTAATAGATCATAGACTGAACATGAGTCAACAATGTGATGCAGCAGCCAAAAAGGCAAACACAATTCTGGGATGTATTAAGAGAAGCATAGAGTCTAGATCACATGAGGTAATTATCCCCCTCTACTCTTCCTTAGTCAGACCTCATCTGGAATACTGTGTCCAGTTCTGGGCACCTCATTTTAAAAAAGACATCGACAAATTGAAGCAAGTTCAGAGAAGAGTTACCAAGATGGTGAGCGGTCTACAAATCATGTCCTATGAGGAACGGTTAAAGGATCTGGGAATGTTTAGCTTGCAAAAAAGAAGGCTGAGAGGAGACTTAATAGCTGTCTACAAATATCTGAAGGGCTGTCACAGTGCAGAGGGATCAGCCCTATTCTCATTTGCACAAGGAAAGACTAGAAGCAATGAGATGAAACTGAAAGGGAGGAGACACAGATTTGATATTAGAAAAAAACATTTTTCTCCACCCTTGCCCTCAAGTCTGGTTCTGAGAAGGGGAGATGTACAGACAATCAACGAATGAGCTTTCGCCTGCTCATCGGCTGATCAGTGCACATTTTACTGGAACAGGCGTATGTTCTGAGAAACGATAGTGCACAACAATTAGGCTGTGTAGAAGAGCCTTAACTACCCTACTCGGCAGTGACATGTCAGGCCCTGGTTGCCCGCAGCGGTCACCTGACTTCTGCTATCATTGCAGAACCTATTGCACCATTTCCCTTGGCAATAAGAAAGGTGACTATGGCTTCTTGTCTTACTTTATTGCATGGACAGCTGTGTAAAGTTTTTTTTTTAAGTTTTATCGAATATGTCTTACAGGTAGAGATGAGCGAACACCAAAATGTTCGGGTGTTCGTTATTCGGAACGAACTTCCCGCGATGTTCGAGGGTTCGTTTCGAACAACGAACCCCATTGAAGTCAATGGGCGACCAGAGCATTTTTGTATTTCGCCGATGCTCGCTAAGGTTTTCATGTGTGAAAATCTGGGCAATTCAAGAAAGTGATGGGAATGACACAGAAACGGATAGGGCAGGCGAGGGGCTACATGTTGGGCTGCATCTCAAGTTCACAGGTCCCACTATTAAGCCACAATACCGGCAAGAGTGGGCCCCCCCCCCTCCCAACAACTTTTACTTCTGAAAAGCCCTCATTAGCATGGCATACCTTTGCTAAGCACCACACTACCTCCAACAAAGCACAATCACTGCCTGGATGACACTCCGCTGCCACTTCTCCTGGGTTACATGCTGACCAACCGCCCCCCCTCCCCCCCACAGCGCACACCAAAGTGTCCCTGCGCAGCCTTTAGCTGCCCTCATGCCACGCCACACTCATGTCTATTTAGAAGTGCGTCTGCCATGAGGAGGAACCGCAGGCACACACTGCAGAGGGTTGGCATGGCTAGGCAGCGACCCTCTTTAAAAGTGGCGGGGCGATAGCCCACAATGCTGTACAGAAGCAATGAGAAATAGAATCCTGTGCCACCGCCATCAGGAGCTGCACACGTAGGCATAGCAATGGGGAACCTATGTGCCACACACTATTCATTCTGTCAAGGTGTCTGCATGCCCCAGTCAGACTGGTAATATGTACCTTAACAGTAACCGCGTTGGTGGTAATGTGGTGGTGACTGCGGACCTAGTAGCACGGTTGTATTTTGTTGGTTTTCGGAATGCGGCCAGGATTAAGTGGGCCGTGGCGGGGGGATGGTGTGGGGGCTCTCTTGTTGTGTCGGTAAAGGTGAAATTCTTGGACTGCCACCAGACGAACCAATGCAAAGGCATTTGCCAAGAATGTTTTCCCTGTTGGAGGAGGAGGGGGATGTTTTTGAGACACTACGTGTCCTCTCAACGTGTCCGTGGTTATATGCACCTTAACAGTAACCGCGTTGGTGGTAATGTGGTGATGACTGCGGACCTAGTAGCACGGTTGTATTTTGTTGGTTTTCGGAATGCGGCCAGGATTAAGTGGGCCGTGGCGGCGGGATGGTGTGGGGACTCTCTTGTTGTGTCGGTAAAGGTGAAATTCTTGGACTGCCACCAGACGAATCAATGCAAAGGCATTTGCCAAGAATGTTTTCCCTGTTGGAGGAGGAGGGGGATGTTTTTGAGGCACTACGTGTCCTCTCCACGTGTCCGTGGTTATATGCACCTTAACAGTAACCGCGTTGGTGGTAATGTGGTGGTGACTGCGGACCTAGTAGCACGGTTATATTTTGTTGGTTTTCGGAATGCGGACAGGATTAAGTGGGCCGTGGCGGGGGGATGGTGTGGGGGCTCTCTTGTTGTGTCGGTAAAGGTGAAATTCTTGGACTGCCACCAGACGAACCAATGCAAAGGCATTTGCCAAGAATGTTTTCCCTGTTGGAGGAGGAGGGGGATGTTTTTGAGGCACTACGTGTCCTCTCCACGTGTCCGTGGTTATATGCACCTTAACAGTAACCGCGTTGGTGGTAATGTGGTGATGACTGCGGACCTAGTAGCACGGTTGTATTTTGTTGGTTTTCGGAATGCGGCCAGGATTAAGTGGGCCGTGGCGGCGGGATGGTGTGGGGACTCTCTTGTTGTGTCGGTAAAGGTGAAATTCTTGGACTGCCACCAGACGAACCAATGCAAAGGCATTTGCCAAGAATGTTTTCCCTGTTGGAGGAGGAGGGGGATGTTTTTGAGGCACTACGTGTCCTCTCCACGTGTCCGTGGTTATATGCACCTTAACAGTAACCGCGTTGGTGGTAATGTGGTGGTGACTGCGGACCTAGTAGCACGGTTGTATTTTGTTGGTTTTCGGAATGCGGCCAGGATTAAGTGGGCCGTGGCTGGGGGATGGTGTGGGGGCTCTCTTGTTGTGTCGGTAAAGGTGAAATTCTTGGACTGCCACCAGACGAACCAATGCAAAGGCATTTGCCAAGAATGTTTTCCCTGTTGGAGGAGGAGGGGGATGTTTTTGAGGCACTACGTGTCCTCTCCACGTGTCCGTGGTTATATGCACCTTAACAGTAACCGCGTTGGTGGGAAATGGCCTCGCCGCCATCATGTCTTTGGGAAGCCTCTGTTTCCACACCCCAGAGACATACCATTAGCAGCGGTATAGGCAGAGCCCAGAATTCGTAACATTTCAGCCGTAGCATTAGGACAGGCCCCACTAACATATCACTAGCAGCATTATAGCGGGAGCGCAGTCTTCGTTCCATGTCAGCAATAGTAGCACTCAAGACAGGCCCCAGTAACAATTCCGAAGCAGCAGTATAGCGGGAGCGCAGTCTTCGTTCCATGTCAGCAATAGTAGCACTCAAGACAGGCCCCAGTAACAATTCCGAAGCAGCAGTATAGCGGGAGCGCAGTCTTCGTTCCATGTCAGCAATAGTAGCCTCAAGACAGGCCCCAGTAACAATTCCGAAGCAGCAGTATAGCGGGAGAGTAGTCTTCGTTCCATGTCAGCAATAGTAGCACTCAAGACAGGCCCCAGTAACAATTCCGAAGCAGCAGTATAGCGGGAGCGCATTTTTTGTTCCATGTCAGCAATAGTAGCACTCAAGACAGGCCCCAGTAACAATTCCGAAGCAGCAGTATAGCGGGAGCGCAGTCTTCGTTCCATGTCAGCAATAGTAGCACTCAAGACAGGCCCCAGTAACAATTCCGAAGCAGCAGTATAGCGGGAGCGCAGTCTTAGTTCCATTTCAGTAGCCTTAGTATAGCCAAGGCCCAAGTTACATTTATGTAGCTAAAGTGTAGGCCAACCCCACACACCTTTCTGTACCATGAGTGCAGGCGAAGAACATACAAATTGCTATGATTACACTGTAGGTGAGGGCCCCAAAAATTTGGTGTACCAACAGTACTAATGTACCTCAGTAAAAATTGGCCAAGCCCAACCAAGATGGCAGGTGAATCGCTTTGGTTAATGTGGCTTAAGTGGTAACTAGGCCTGGAGGCAGCCCAGTGTAACGAAAAATTGGTTCAAGTTAAAGTTCCAACGCTTTTAAGCGCATTGAAACTTATAAAAATTGTTCAGAAAAATTATTTGAGTGAGCCTTGTGGCCCTAAGAAAAATTGCCCGTTCAGCGTGATTACGTGAGGTTTCAGGAGGAGGAGCAGGAGGAGGAGGAGGAATATTAGACACAGATTGATGAAGCAGAAATGTCCCCGTTTTGGATGGTGAGAGAGAACGTAGCTTCCATCCGCGGGTGCAGCCTACGTATTGCTTACGTATCGCTGCTGTCCGCTGGTGGAGAACAGAAGTCTGGGGAAATCCAGCCTTTGTTCATCTTGATGAGTGTTAGCCTGTCGGCACTGTCGGTTGACAAGCGGCTACGCTTATCTGTGATGATTCCCCCAGCCGCACTAAACACCCTCTCCGACAAGACGCTAGCCGCAGGACAAGCAAGCACCTCCAGGGCATACAGCGCTAGTTCAGGCCACGTGTCCAGCTTCGACACCCAGTAGTTGTAGGGGGCAGAGGCGTCACCGAGGATGGTCGTGCGATCGGCTACGTACTCCCTCACCATCCTTTTACAGTGCTCCCGCCGACTCAGCCTTGACTGGGGAGCGGTGACACAGTCTTGGTGGGGAGCCATAAAGCTGGCCAGGCCCTTAAAGACTGTTGCACTGCCTGGGATGTACATGCTGCTCGATCTACGCACATCCCCTGCTACCTTGCCCTCGGTACTGCGCCTTCTGCCACTAGCGCTGTCGGCTGGGAATTTTACCATCAGCTTGTCCGCAAGGGTCCTGTGGTATAGCAACACTCTCGAACCCCTTTCCTCTTCGGGAATCAGAGTGGGCAGGTTCTCCTTATAGCGTGGATCGAGCAGTGTGTACACCCAGTAATCCGTCGTGGCCAGAATGCGTGCAACGCGAGGGTCACGAGAAAGGCATCCTAACATGAAGTCAGCCATGTGTGCCAGGGTACCAGTACGCAACACATGGCTGTCTTCACTAGGAAGATCACTTTCAGGATCCTCCTCCTCCTCCTCAGGCCATACACGCTGAAAGGATGACAGGCAATCAGCCGGTGTACCGTCAGCAGCGGGCCAAGCTGTCTCTTCCCCCTCCTCCTCATCCTCCTCATGCTCCTCCTCCTCCTCCTGTACGCGCTGAGAAATAGACAGGAGGGTGCCCTGACTATCCAGCGGCATACTGTCTTCCCCCGCCCCCGTTTCCGAGCGCAAAGCAGCTGCCTTTATGGTTGGCAGGGAATTTCTCAAGATGCATAGCAGAGGAATGGTGACGCTAATGATTGTAGCATCGCCGCTCACCACCTGGGTAGACTCCTCAAAATTACCAAGGACATGGCAGATGTCTGCCAACCAGGCCCACTCTTCTGAAAGGAATTGAGGAGGCTGACTCCCACTGCGCCGCCCATGTTGGAGTTGGTATTCGACTATAGCTCTACGCTGTTCATAGAGCCTGGCCAACATGTGGAGCGTAGAGTTCCACCGTGTGGGCACGTCGCACAGCAGTCGGTGCACTGGCAGCTTAAAGTGATGTTGCAGGGTGCGCAGGGTGGCAGCGTCCGTGTGGGACTTGTGGAAATGTGCGCAGAGCCGGCGCGCCTTTACGAGCAGGTCTGACAAGCGTGGGTAGCTTTTCAGAAAGCGCTGAACCACCAAATTAAAGACGTGGGCCAGGCATGGCACGTGCGTGAGGCTGCCGAGCTGCAGAGCCGCCACCAGGTTACGGCCGTTGTCACACACGACCATGCCCGGTTGGAGGCTCAGCGGCGCAAGCCAGCGGTCGGTCTGCTGTGTCAGACCCTGCAGCAGTTCGTGGGCCGTGTGCCTCTTATCGCCTAAGCTGAGTAGTTTCAGCACGGCCTGCTGACGCTTGCCCACCGCTGTGCTGCCACACCGCGCGACACCGACTGCTGGCGACATGCTGCTGCTAACACATCTTGATTGCGAGACAGAGGAGGAGGAGGAGGGTGCTTTAGTGGAGGAAGCATACACCTCCGCAGATACCACCACCGAGCTGGGGCCCGCAATTCTGGGGGTGGGTAGGACGTGAGCGGTCCCAGGCTCTGACTCTGTCCCAGCCTCCACTAAATTCACCCAATGTGCCGTCAGGGAGATGTAGTGGCCCTGCCCGCCTGTGCTTGTCCACGTGTCCATTGTTAAGTGGACCGTGGCAGTAACCGCGTTGGTGAGGGCGCGTACAATGTTGCGGGAGACGTGGTCGTGCAGGGCTGGGACGGCACATCGGGAAAAGTAGTGGCGACTGGGAACTGAGTAGCGCGGGGCCGCCGTCTCCATGATACTTTTGAAGGACTCCGTTTCCACAACCCTATACGGCAGCATCTCAAGGCTGATGAATTTTGCTATGCGGACGGTTAACGTTTGAGCGTGCGGGTGCGTGGCGGCGTACTTGCGCTTGCGCTCCAACAGTTGCGCAAGCGACGGCTGGACGGTGCGCTGAACTACACTGCTGGATGGGGCCGAGGACAGCGGAGGTGAGGGTGTGGGTGCAGGCCAGGAGACGGTAGTGCCTGTGTCCTGAGAGGGGGGTTGCATCTCAGTGGCAGGTTGGGGCACAGGGGGAGAGGCAGGGGTGCAAACCGGAGGCGCTGAACGGCCTTCGTCCCACCTTGTGGGGTGCTTGGCCATCATATGTCTGCGCATAGTGGTGGTGGTGAGGCTGTTGGTGTTGGCTCCCCGGCTGAGCTTTGCGCGACAAAGGTTGCACACCACTGTTCGTCGGTCGTCAGGCGTCTCTGTGAAAAACTGCCAGACCTTAGAGCACCTCGGCCTCTGCAGGGTGGCATGGCGCGAGGGGGCGCTTTGGGAAACAGTTGGTGGATTATTCGGTCTGGCCCTGCCTCTACCCCTGGCCACCGCACTGCCTCTTGCAACCTGCCCTGCTGATGCCCTTGACTCCCCCTCTGAAGACCTGTCCTCCTGAGTAAGCGTTGCACACCAGGTGGGGTCAGTCACCTCATCGTCCTGCTGCTCTTCCTCCGAATCCTCTGTGCGCTGCTCCCTCGGACTTACTGCCCTTACTACTACCTCACTGCAAGACAACTGTGTCTGATCGTCATCGTCCTCCTCACCCACAGAAAGTTGTTGAGACAGTTGGCGGAAGTCCCCAGCCTCTTCCCCCGGACCCCGGGAACTTTCGAATGGTTGGGCATCAGTGACGATAAACTCCTCTGGTGGGAGAGGAACCGCTGCTGCCCAATCTAAGCAGGGGCCCGAGAACAGTTCCTGGGAGTGTTCCCGCTCCTGAGCAGGTGTCATTGTAGTGGAGTGAGGAGGCTGGGAGGAAGGAGGAGCAGCAGACAGAGGATTCGGATTTGCAGCAGTGGACGGCGCAGAACTGCGTGTTGACGATAGGTTGCTCGAAGCACTTTCTGCCATCCAGGACAGGACCTGCTCACACTGCTCATTTTCTAATAACCATCTCCCGCGTGGACCCATTAATTGGGCGATGAATGTGGGGACGCCAGAAACGTGCCTCTCTCCTAATCGCGCAGCAGTCGGCTGCGACACACCTGGATCAGGAGCTCGGCCTGTGCCCACACCCTGACTTGGCCCTCCGCGTCCTCGGCCGCGTCCACGTCCTCTAGGCCTACCCCTACCCCTCAGCATGCTGTATTACCAGTGATTTGATTTCACAGGCAGGAAATAAATTGGCGCAAGACTGCAGGCCAAATAGAATTTTTTCCCTTTTTTGAAAACGAAAGGCCCCACTGCCTCTAGTGAATGAATAATCTAAGTTTAATAACTGTGCTGTGTCCCTGCTAATGTGTCACAGAACGTGAGGGTAGCAGAGTTATTAACTCTGGCAGAGCAGGTATTTTTTTTCCCAATTAAGGAAAGCAAATGGCGAAGCCAGGAGTAAAACGTAGCTGGGTGCGTCTGATTTTTAAACGTTGCACACGCAGCCGACACGTGTCCACCGCCCTTAGGACGGACAGAGGCAGGACAAATAGAATTATTTTCAGTTTTTTTCCACCAAAAGGCAGCACTGCGTATATTCAATGAACATGAGAAGTTTAATAACTGTGCTGTGTCCCTGCTAATGTGTCACAGAACGTGAGAGTAGCAGAGTTATTAACTCTGGCAGAGCAGGTATTTTTTTTCCCAATTAAGGAAAGCAAATGGCGAAGCCAGGAGTAAAACGTAGCTGGGTGCGTCTGATTTTTAAACGTTGCACACGCAGCCGACACGTGTCCACCGCCCTTAGGACGGACAGAGGCAGGACAAATAGAATTATTTTCAGTTTTTTTCCACCAAAAGGCAGCACTGCGTATATTCAATGAACATGAGAAGTTTAATAACTGTGCTGTGTCCCTGCTAATGTGTCACAGAACGTGAGGGTAGCAGAGTTATTAACTCTGGCAGAGCAGGTATTTTTTTTCCCAATTAAGGAAAGCAAATGGCGAAGCCAGGAGTAAAACGTAGCTGGGTGCGTCTGATTTTTAAACGTTGCACACGCAGCCGACACGTGTCCACCGCCCTTAGGACGGACAGAGGCAGGACAAATAGAATTATTTTCAGTTTTTTTCCACCAAAAGGCAGCACTGCGTATATTCAATGAACATGAGAAGTTTAATAACTGTGCTGTGTCCCTGCTAATGTGTCACAGAACGTGAGGGTAGCAGAGTTATTAACTCTGGCAGAGCAGGTATTTTTTTTCCCAATTAAGGAAAGCAAATGGCGAAGCCAGGAGTAAAACGTAGCTGGGTGCGTCTGATTTTTAAACGTTGCACACGCAGCCGACACGTGTCCACCGCCCTTAGGACGGACAGAGGCAGGACAAATAGAATTATTTTCAGTTTTTTTCCACCAAAAGGCAGCACTGCGTATATTCAATGAATAATAACTGTGTTGTTGCCCTGCCTACACAATTCTTTCCCTGCAGTATCAATGGAGGGTGCAATGCTCTGCAGAGGCGATTTTGAGAAGAAATAAAAAATTCAGCACAGCTAACAGCAGCCAGCACAGTACTGCACACGGTTAAATATGGCCCTAGAAAGGACCGTTGAGGTTCTTGAAGGCTACACTCACTCCTAACACTCTCCCTGCCTATGCAGCACTTCTGTCCCTAATGCCGGGTGCAACGGTCTGCAGAGGCGATTTTGAGAAAAAAAATAATTGCCACTGCTAACAGCAGCCAACACACAGCTATCAGTGGCCCTAATAAGGACCTTTGGGGGGTCTTGAAGCCTACACTAACTACCAATTCTTTCCCTACAGCAGCTCCGGTACAAACAGCACTGTCCCTCATCTAACTCACACGGCATCTGAGGCGAGCCGCGGGAGGGGCCGACTTTTATATTCGGCGGACACCTGATCACCCCAGCCACTCACAGCAGGGGGGTGGTATAGGGCTGGAACAACACAGGGGGAAGTTGTAATGCCTTCCCTGTCTTTCAATTGGCCAGAAAAGCGCGCTAACGTCTCAGGGAAGGAAGTGAAAGTAACCCGAATACCGCATGGTGTTCGTTACGAATAACGAACATCCCGAACACCCTAATATTCGCACGAATATCAAGCTCGGACGAACACGTTCGCTCATCTCTACTTACAGGGTCATAGTATAATTTTGCTTCCAGTCAAGTAAATAACATCACAGTTTGTTTGTGCACCTTGTTTTTTTTCCCTTTCCATATTTTTATATTTTTGTATACATCTCATCTTCAGGGGCTTCCAATAGATAACGGAGCCTAAAATAAAATTTAGTATACACTCTTTTATCAATGATCTCATTATAGTGAGGAATCATTCTAAAAGGTTGCAAGAAAACTTTTCTAATCTATTGAGATCATACTTCACTCTGTAAACATCTGACACCGGGGGAAGACTAAGCCCATGGAACAAAGGTCAAACCAACCCATGAACTATGTTGCAACAGCTAAAGGATGATCAAATCTAAAGGAAAACATAAAAATATTACTAAATATTTAATCTGATCTCAGCAATCAAACAGCCCCAATGAAATAAACCAGGTAAAGAGGGGGGGGGGGGACAGGGAAATGTACTCCTATTTTTATACATACTACAGTGCCCATCGATAATATTTTACGGTTAGGATTCATCTGAAGAGCAGAGTTGTACTTGTAGACTAAACACAATTTGGCATAAGCCAGATTTTGGTGCTCGCCTTAATGCTCCTCTGCGCTAGGCATGTTTAGGAATCCACAGCTAAAATACTAACTCAATTTGTCAGTATTATCTTTATGTCAACAGTCGCACTTAAATATTTACAATAGACATAGTACTCTGAGGGTTCGCAACGCAAGATAAATTAGAAAAATGTTAACAAAATGGATGATACTATTAAAAAGCCCTGGCACTAGCAGAATATTTTTATATACATGGAACTGTGCCCACTCTAAGTATAATTTTTATTACATTTTATGTTTAGTTTTCTGCCTTCGGACGCTTTGTTAACACAGAGCAGAACATCAAAGCTCCAGTAGTAGAATAATAAAGGCTTATCATCATAATAATGCCTAATGCACAGAATACAATGCCCGGGCTTTGGTTCCGCTCAAGGTGTCTGGTTATATTCAGCAGTGCATATGTCTTTCACTTAAAACATAAACTAAAACTTGTGCCGCAAGGTAATAATCTTATAAAATTTGGCAAAGGTTTATTAAAATCACTTGGTTTGAATTTTAAAAGCACTTAATTAACACATAAACAAAGAGTTCAGGATATTACTTGAGTTGAAAGCATGCCATAAACATAGATGATGGGTTGTATTGGGTCAGATCACAATAACTTAAAGTGAGTTTTGCAACATATTGTTTTCTTGTTCAATATTTTCTAGTGATTAATTTTGCAATAAACCTTTACAGTCTTCAGAGCGCTCTTTTTTTCTAAATCGGCTCCAAGTCCCCTTCATAGATGAAGAGCAAAATTACAAAATTCTGGCTGCCTACTACCATCACTAGAGGGAACTAAGGAGCATTTTACAGATTGTTTTCATCTCTAATTACAATGTATAGACAGTATGCAGCCTAGTGGTGACTGCAGGCAGCGAGATTGTTAGCTCAGATTTAACCCTTTCCAGGGTTTCCTAAAAGGCTTTCTCTTTTTGCTGTTATACAACAGTGCCATCTGCTGGCTTAAGCCAGTGTGTGTGCACCAGAGAGGCTTCGACAGTGGAGTGGCTGGCAATAGACGGTAAGAATACCCTGTCGGACGTCTTCTGACATTGGAGCTGTACAAGCTTCAATCAGTATGTAGGAAGACGTCAGATAGTGGATTGGAAAGGGTTAAAGGGGTGATTTGCTTACCAGACAACTTTCCTGCTATAGCTCCAAGTGTTTTAAAATAGCAAAAAGGACAATACTTACCTGTCCTCTGCCATGGGAATCCAGTGACATTGCCCTGCCATCCTCCTAGTGATTGTTGTGAAGATGACATCACAGGAAGTCACCTGACCGCTGCAGCCACTCGTTCTCCTGGAATCAGTGCTGACATCCAGGGCGCCATGATGCCAGGAGTTCAGAACTGTGACCCTGCAGCAAGACAGGTAATTACTGCTCCTTTTATTATTTTAAGACACATCTCAAAAGGACAATCCCTTTAAGAAAGCATTGCTTTATCAATCATTAAACAGAATTTATAAAGGGGTTTTGTGAGTTGTTTTATATAGTTTAAGAGCCCCATGCCCAAAACTATACAAAATATACTCACAGAGGTGCTGGACCAACATTTCCTCTGGTACTGCAAACCTGTCATGTAGGTTCTAAAGTAAAAGCCCCCAGCAAGTTTGCAGGATGCCATCAGTGACATCCCTGTTGAGTAGAGATGAGCGAGTATACTCGCTAAGGGCAATTGCTCGAGCGAACATTGCCCGTAGCGAGTACCTGCCCGCTCGAGACAGAAGGTTCGGGTACCTGCGTGGGGGAGCGGTGAGTAGTCAGCAGGGGGAGCGGGGGGGAGAGAGAGAGATCTCCCCTCCGTTCCTCCCCGCTCTACCCCGCAGCTCCCTGCCCGCCGCCGGCACCCGAACCTTTTGTCTCGAGTGGGCAGGTACTCGCTAAGGGCAATGCTCGCTCGAGCAATTGCCCTTAGCGAGTATACTCGCTCATCACTACTGTTGAGCCTTCTATTGGTTTCAGTGGTCACATAGGTAAATAGCCTCTAAATCTTACAGTATTTGGCTTGATTGCAGCTATTTGACACTGGCTGCTAAAGTTGAGAAAATATCTACAAATTTATCTTTATTTTTTTATTTCACTTATTTCCCCCTTTTAATATGGAATGATGACATTTTTTTCTCAAGTCAAAAGTAAATAACCTCACTTTTCACTTTGAAATTACAATCTCTCTAGATCACTCTGCAACATTATTCTACACAGTGTATTGCCATCTGTAAGTATAAAAATGTCTATTCTGTCAGCCACCTATAAAGTAATTTAAAACCTATTGGACACCTTTGGGGGGGATTTTGTTTTTCACTTAAATGGATGTATTTTGGGATGACAATAATTAATGCAATAGGGTTTAATTAAAAAACTTGCACCATTTGCCCTCTGCAGCTTCTACATATAACTGTATATATAGACTAATGTCTATGTCTTAATAAGATAAGATCCATTAATCCAGCTACACGAACAGATCTCCTATTGAGATGTAGAATGCAGTGTCTATATACAGTGATTATAGTTGAGCGAGTATTCTCGCTAAAGGCAATTGCTCGAGCGAGCATTGCCTTTAGCGAGTATCTCCCCCGCTCGAGACTGCAGGTTCGGGTGCCGGCAGCAAGCATGGAGCTGTGGGGGAGAGCGGGGCGGAACGGAGGGGAGATCTCTCTCTCCCTCTCCTCCTCCCCCCGCTCCCTCCTGCTGAGTGCCGCTACTCACCGCTTCCCCGCGCCGGAACCCGAACCTGCAGTGTCGAGCGGGGGAGATACTCGCTAAAGGCAATGCTCGCTCGAGCAATTGCCTTTAGCGAGTATACTCGCTCATCTCTAACAGTGATATGTAGAAACTGCGGAAGACAAACAGTGCAACATTTCTAATTAAACACTATTGCGAAAATGATCGTCAGCCTAAAATACATGCATTTATGTGAAAAATTGCACCCCCCCCCCACACACACACACACACACACAGACCCCAAGAAAAAAAAGTTGTCCATAGCCTTTAAGAGGTGTTACAGTTTCAATAATGCTTATTCATTGTATGGTGCAAAGTTAAACAATTTCTAATATAATTTGTCTACCAGCTCCTCCCCGTTATGGAGATAATGGCTTATGTTCCCATCATGAGCAGATAGATGTACAGCGCAATTCATTACCAGAGAGATCTCTAATAACTGTACTTGAACTGGAGTCAGAAATGATCCAGAATTGATATATAAAGTATATAACAAAAATGTCATGACTGCACAAAGATTAAAAACCAGTAAAGTGGGGTGTGCGGGCTGAGTAACCACATAATAAACCGAAGACTAAAGACTGACAGTTTAAAGGGGTTGTCCCGCGGCAGCAAGTGGGTCTATACACTTCTGTATGGCCATATTAATGCACTTTGTAATGTACATTGTGCATTAATTATGAGCCATACAGAAGTTATAAAAAGTTTTTTACTTACCTGCTCCGTTGCTGGCGTCCTCGTCTCCATGGTGCCGACTAATTTTCGCCCTCCGATGGCCAAATTAGCCGCGCTTGCGCAGTCCGGGTCTTCTGCTTTCTTCTATGGAGCCTTTCGTGCAGGATGCCGGCTCCGTGTAGCTCCGCCCTGTCACGTGCCGATTCCAGCCAATCAGGAGGCTGGAATCGGCAATGGACCGCACAGAAGAGCTGCGGTCCACGGAGGAAGAGGATTCCGGCGGCCATCTTCACAGGTAAGTATAGAAGTCACCGGAGCGCGGGGATTAAGGTAAGCGCTCCGGTAAGCTTTCTGTACGTCCCTGCATCGGGGTTGTCTCGCGCCGAACGGGGGGGGGGGGTTGAAAAAAAAAAAAACCCGTTTCAGCGCGGGACAACCCCTTTAACTTTGTTGACTCAGGGGTCGACCGCAGCTTTATTAAACTC
The DNA here is from genome assembly GCF_035609145.1 of Eleutherodactylus coqui. NCBI lineage: Eukaryota > Metazoa > Chordata > Amphibia > Anura > Eleutherodactylidae > Eleutherodactylus > Eleutherodactylus coqui. Next base: position 78,548,744 of record NC_089841.1, read on the forward strand.
TTAAAACCATTGTTTAGCGTTATTAAATGATTCTTCCATCAAACTTGAAATAAAATGTTTAGATCTAAAAGGCGTGGGCCCCCGAATGTTGCACATACAGAATGGGCTTGCAAGGCCAAAACAATCACCAGATGTACTTATGCAGCCACCAAGGAGGTTGTGTACTCTTACGCTCTCCAACCCACAGCCACCCAGCCATCAAACATAGGGTTGTCTCCACCCCATCCTGGATACCTGACAGGAAAATATCCATCCAGATATTAGTTGACTGAAACCCGTAGGGAAGACGCAGGCACCAATTATCCCCTTTCAGCATCCTGTGCCTCACTACCACTCCACCCCAGGCTCGAAATGGGACACTGTTGTTTAAAAGACAGTGACCCTGTTTGATGGTATTCAGATTCCTTGCACTGTGTCACCCACTCTAGAAATAATCCCCAAGCACTCCAACAGCAATAGGGATAAAAGTAAGGTGAAGCAGTGGCGTAAGAAGGGAGGTGTGGCAGGGGCAGGCCGCCCTGGATGCCATCACTGAGGGGGGTAACAAAAAAATGTTCCGCACCGGGTGACCTTGCTACATCACTGTCTGGATGAGCTGCTGTTACCTACAAGCTGCAGTTGCTGATGGATGGACAGGGCTGGGTTCACCTCCTCTGACAACCTCTGTGGCTTTTCAGACCGTCCTTACCTCACCCATCCACATGGGGTGCAGCCAGGACCTTACATGACATCACAGTTACGTGATCAAGTGATCAGTTACGTGTTATGTCTGTGGCTATGTAAATGTGAGACTGTACATATGAGTGTATGTGTGTAACTATGAGTGTGACTGTATATGTGAGTGTATGTGTATGACTATGTGACTGTGTGTGTATGCACAGTGCTCTATAGTTTTATGCATATGGTTGCTGTTACAGAATTATGTTGGGGTCACTCAGTCACTTCTACAGTATTTCTGCTATTTTACACCACAGTCTATATGTAGGCAGTAAGAGCATCTGCACCCCCACCTTCAGACACAACATATCACACACACTCACACACATACATACTCATACACACACATACACTCAAACACACATACACACTTACACACATACATACACTCACAGACACACACATACACTGTAATTGATCATTTACGGTCAGTCGCTGACTGATGGAGGCCACCATATGGGGTTAGTTACTCACGGGCTGCTGATTGGCAGGGGGATGCCAACCGTGGTTAGCTGCGCACTGAGAGCTGTTACTGGCGTAGGTCGCCGCCCAGTGTTAGCTGCTTGCTGGCTGATATTTATGAAATAAAGTGAATTTTTTTGTATTTTCTGGGTCTCTGTATGAAGTGGCATAGGAAGGGGGTTGCAGCAGCTGCGGGCTGCCCCGAGTGCTATCACTGAAGGGGGGGGGTGACAAAAAAAATTTCCGCACTGGGTACCACCTGACCTTGCTACGCTACTGAATTGAAGCCCTTAAAATCAGATTGAATGAGGGATAGTAACTCACTAAGGCCTACATGACATAATTTGTTACCCTAAATAGGAATTACTAATACAGCGCCAGAGCGAGACACGGCAAAGTAGGGGAGACCACGGGGGATTGCAAGATGGATGTCGCGGGTGGCTGTACAGTCTTTTTTTCTTATAATGAATGGTGGTTTGTCATGTGATGCCAGCACTTCATCCAGGACTGCTAGAGTCAATGGCGGGAAATAACTTGACACGAATCCTGGTAGCTTTTGAATAGTAAACAGGAAGTGCACGGTTTACTAAATCGCTTAAATTGCTAACAGAGTACAAAAATGGCAGTCTTGCAGAAATTTAGCAGGGCAATAGATCAAAACAACATGTTGCAATACAGTTGAATCTGAATGAACACAGTTTTCTCTTTAACGCTCTCTCTATACATCTAGAAGTGACACAGTAGAAGTTCCCACAGGCCTAGTTATCTGTTGGGCTTACTGGAAGTTGGTGAAGCAGTTGTTTGATTAGAGATTTAGATGGACCTCTTGATTTTTCCCGGCTTTGACTTCACCAGATGTTACGTAACTCACTGTTTTTAGCGGAATAGGTCCCAGCTTCTCTCCTCCTCACTGCAGACAGGCTAGGGAGTTGAAGAAGCGTAGCTTACCTGCTGGAAATCGCGTGTTGTAGCTGTTCGCTCTGCTGACCTCCTCCTACATGTCCTCCGACGACGACTCTCCAAGCAGACTCTCCTCTAACTCCTCCTTCAACCTGTTTTGTTCCCGCACTTTCTCTCCTCTCCTCCCCCTCAGCATACGGGCTCACTATATAGTTTCCTGCTCTGAGCTCTCACCACACCCCTTGACCAATCAGTAAGGGCATGACATGCAGCCAATAAGAAGCCAGCTGTTGCCAAGCTTTTACGCTTAAGTAGAAGGGAAAAAACAGGTTTCCTGCTAATCTCAACTATTTTGAGCAAAGCTTGAAGTCCCAGAAACTATGCCAACAAACATCCACTTCCTTTAAACCAATGGAATGACCTCCTGGCCTAACCGCAGCTGACAGCATTCTGACCAGATAAGCCAGCCCCTTAAGGAGGAGACATGAAACCTAACATCCCTTCTCAGAAATATCAGTTTTTTAATGATTATGGAACCAAATTCTGGCCTAAGACAACACTAGAACAGACCCCCTCGCCCAGGTGACATGCACTCAAAGGGGAGAATTCCAATATTCGCAAGACCCCCCCAAAATGCCAAAACAAATGTTGCCTCAAATATCAAAACTTCAGAAAACTGCTGGTTATATTTTCAGTAATTTTGATAAAATAAAAAATGTTACTGGTCATCTATATTCGCGGCAAATAACTTCCTTCTTCCAACCCTTCAAAACTTGAGAAATAAAAAGTCCCTGTAATGTTTATTATTCAAAAAAGGCCACTTTGTCAGATGATGATGTGCTACTAAGCCGGAGACCCCTTGCAACGGCAACTGCAGTAAACAGCCCAAGATTATTGACATTAACAAAACTATATCATTACTTAATTTAGTTGACCTAACTACCGCCAACCATTTTCTCCAGGCTTTACCATGAGTGGCCCAGGTTGAAGGTGATGTCTGACTGCACTAAGCGGAGCAGCTTAACGCCATCATACTCCAGGGGGAGTTGTAGTGGCCAGAAGTCTATGTTGCTAGCCCCTCCATAAGTGTCATACATGTACTGTCGTTTGTAGGTGTGCTGTGCAAAAGTGTCTTGTCATTCTGTTATGCACATTGCACAGCTGCAAATGAGGAGTTAAGTATTTGCAGGAGACTGGTAGATGCTTGCAATGTATCAATTTGTCTTGTAACATGGTGTGAGTCAAGATATAAATATGAGTGTTTTGGGTGTGATAGGTTGTTGTTAAAGTAGTGGTAGTTCTTGAGAGAATTCGATTTCTTCTGGGTTCCTGAGAGAGAGTGCCAGCCACATGGGGGTATCCTAAACTCCCATGTGTTGAAGAATGGAGGAGGAAGAGCGGTTCCTGATTTTCTGTATGCCAGTGGCCGTGGAGGAGTGAGCCCCAAAAGAGAGAGAGTGTAAGGATGTTGGTGGTGAGTTAAGGCCAAATCCCCCCATGCAGAGGTACTCTCCTACTGTCTTTCCTATGTGGCTGTCTTGTGCCTTGGATCACTGCGTAGAGGTAGTTTAATCCTGTCTTTCCTACACGGCCATCTTGTGTCTAGAGATCACCATGTAGAGGTACTATAATGTTCTTTGCCTGCACTTCTGTTCTGTGTAAACTGTGCCTTTCATCCAGTGTTTATATGAAGTAAAGTTTTGCCAGGCCCTGACCGTTCCCAGGGACCTGAGGTACGTTACTCCAGTCTGTGGCTCAATTATTTACCGCCAATGGTCTTTCCACTGGGTAACAGAACGGTGGCGTCACCCGTGACAACACCTCTACCTGTTTGCAAAATTATTGGGCATCCCTCTCCAAGGGGTGCCCAGAAGAGGCCCAGTGCTGCCATGGCCAAGGCTATGTGCGTCCCTTCAGGAGGGAGCGTGGTAAGTGCCACCATGACCAGTGTCCATCTTGCCCTCCCAGCTCCGCAATGTATGCCCTGCATCCAGAGTCACCCTATGGGATGCTGCAGAGTCCAGACAAGGGGTCCATTTCAGATCTGCCTGTAGATAAAGGATTTGAAAAATCTTCGTGTGCACAGGCAAATATTGAAAGCCCAAGCAAAGACTGTAACATCCAACTCACTACAAAGCTTAACTTACTTGTTCTCAGGTAAACGAAAGACCATGGCAAAAGAGTCAATCTCTATTCCTAAAAAGGACAAAACAATCACTTCCAGCAATAAAGCATGCCAAATGTTCTGTCAAGTAACAAAAAGACTCTAATGAAAAATGACATTTCAAAAAATCCCAAGTGCAAACAAAAATAAAATCCTAATATATAATAATTTTATATGCTGTCTTATACTTCAACACCCACTATAAATAGAGCTGAACACTTTGAAATGAAAACAAGAGATCCAGCAACCCATTGGCAAGTACATATCATAATAAAAAATACTCAACCAGTTGGCAGCCCAATTAATGAAAACAGTCAGCATGAACAAGTAGCAAACAAAATGCTGATTCTCTATCCAACTTAGGCCACCTGCAGACGGCTGGATTGGAACCCGCTGCAAGAATTCTCGCAGCGGAATGCAGACCCCTGCCCCTGCACAGCCCTGCGGCTCACCCGCTGCCGGCATCTCCAAAACTCTGTGATGTGCCAGCTGCCGCCCAGCCGACACATGGGCAGAGCGGAAGCCGGCAGGTCTTTACTGACATAGAACATGCCGCGATTTGTTTTCCATGTGTGTTTTCACATGGACAAATTGCGGCTGTGTGCATAGGATTGCGTTTTGTAATGCAATCCAATGCAGGCGGGCACAGGCGGAAATTCTGCAGGAAATCCCACCACGGAATTTCCGCCCATGTGCAGGAGGCCTTAGCCGGCAAAGCTTCTTGACCAGCCTTACAAATCAAGTCAACAGCTCTATCCAATGACAAATTAGACACATCTTTACAAATACCATAATTGCGAGAATCCCCCTATGGAAAACAAGGATAGTGGATTAAATGGAGCTCTGTACTAATAGAGATGACTTAAAGGGGTGGTCTCGCGAAACAAAGTGGGGTTATACACTTCCGTATGGCCATATTAATGCACTTTGTAATATACATCGTGCATTAAATATGAGCCATACAGAAGTTATTCCACTTACCTGCTCCGTTGCTAGCGTCCTCGTCTCCATGGTTCCGTCTAAATTCGCCGGCAGCTTGCTTTTTTAGACGCGCTTGCGCAGTCCGGTCTTCTCCATTCAGCACGAGCCGCTTCAGTGTGCTCCCCGCTACAGCTCTTCTGCGCATGCGCAGACGAGCTGTCACTGCTCGGGAGCGCGCTGGAGCGGCCATTCTGTACCTTCCTCTGTTAGAGGAAGGTGCAGAGCTGCCGAGCTGTCCGGAGAAGCCGCCCAGCTGTCCCACCGTCCAGCTGTCCTGGTAAGTGATGGGTCGGGGAGGCTGCCGCTGCGCCGGGCTGCGCCGGGGGGGGGGGGGCTGTCGCTAGGCCGTGGGGGCTGCCGCTGCGCCGGGGGAACTAGCGCTGGGCCGGGGGGGGCTGTCGCTAGGCCGGGGGGGCTGTCGCTGCGCCGGGGGAACTAGCGCTGGGCCGGGGGGGGCTGTCGCTAGGCCGGGGGGGCTGTCGCTGCGCCGGGGGAACTAGCGCTGGGCCGGGGGGGGGGGCTGTCACTAGGCCGGGGGGGCTGTCACTGCGCCGGGGGAACTAGCGCTGAGCCGGGGGGGGCTGTCGCTAGGCCGGGGGGGCTGTCGCTGCGCCGGGGGAACTAGCGCTGGGCCGGGGGGGGCTGTCGCTAGGCCGGGGGGGCTGTCGCTGCGCCGGGGGAACTAGCGCTGGGCCGGGGGGGGGGCTGTCGCTAGGCCGGGGGGGCTGTCGCTGCGCCGGGGGAACTAGCGCTGGGCCGGGGGGGGGAGCTGTCGCTAGGCCGGGGGGGCTGCCGCTGTGATGGGGGAACTAGCGCTGGGCCGGGGGAACTAGCGCTGGGCCGGGGGGGGGGCTGCCGCTGTGATGGAGGGGGGGCTGCGCCGGTTACCTGCTGCCTGGCGGTGGGTGACAGGTCGGCCATGTTCATTCCTGGGGTCCGGTCGGCGGCTGCGGGGCGTCTGGTTGCCATGGAGACACAGCTGGCAGCGTCTCGGGAGCGCGCACGTCGGGCTACAGCAAGCGATGCGAAAAGAGCTGGCGGCCATCTTGGGAAAAAGTTTTATAAGTTGCTGAAACGCTGGAACGGTAAGTAGAAACCAGCTAGGAAAATAATTTACAGGGGTAATTAGTAATGTATGTTTAATTAGGGGGACTGGGCAAAAAAAAAATTCACTGCTTCCTCGAGACATCTCCTTTAAGGAGCAGCCAAGAAGCAAGATCTGAGAAGAGATAAATAGTAGGTAGTCATCTCCTGTAGGTATTGACTTACATGCAGGTGTAGTTAGGGCAAAGATATAGTTTATATAAATCTATACCTTTTCACTGCATCGCTGGGTCTCTTAGGGCTTAGTCCCACTGGCGCATCGGCGCCCGTGTTACTGCAGGTAGAAGAGGGTAGCACTTCAGGACGGATGTCTCTCTGCAGCAGCGGAGGAAAGAACATGTGACCGGCTTCATTGCCGGTCATGTGTTCTTTCTTCAGCGCTGCGGGGAGTCGTCTGTCTTGAAGTACGGCCGTCTTCTTCCTGCAGTAAGGGCTCAGTCACATGGGCGCATTGGCGCCGATGTATGGGTGCCGATGCGTCCGTGAGACTAAGCCCTTAATGGAAAAAATCCACGGGCGATTTTGAAATGCAGAATCTGTGTTAAAGGGGTTGTCCCGCGAAACAAAGTGGGTCTATACACTTCTGTATGGCCATATTAATGCACTTTGTAATGTACATTGTGCATTAATTATGAGCCATACAGAAGTTATCAAAAGTTATTCACTTACCTGTTCCGTTGCTGGCGTCCTCGTCTCCATGGTGCCCGTCTAATTTTCAGCATCTAATGGCCAAATTAGACGCGCTTGCGCAGTCCGGGTCTTCTCCTTTTCTCAATGGGGCTCCGTGTAGCTCCGTGTAGCTCCGTGTAGCTCTGTGTAGCTCCGCCCCGTCACGTGCCGATTCCAGCCAATCAGGAGGCTGGAATCGGCAATGGACCGCACAGAAGCCCTGCGGTCCACCGAGGGAGAAGATCCCGGCGGCCATCTTCAGCAGCTAAGTAAGAAGTCACCGGAGCGCGGGGATTCAGGTAAGCGCTGTGCGGTGTTCTTTTTTAACCCCTGCATCGGGGTTGTCTCGCGCCGAACGGGGGGGGGGTTGAAAAAAAAAAAACGTTTCGGCGCGGGACAACCCCTTTAAGAAGTGACAAGTCACTTTTTCTTATGCACATGGATTTGCCTGTGTCATAGGCAGGAGTTCGAAAAAAAAACGCTTGAAGAAAGGTCCTGCCCGATCTTTCCCGCATATTATATTAACTACGTGCAAGTCCTATCTTTTCTCAAGCGTAGTAGTCACGCCCAAGAAAAGAGTTAGTGAAAACGAGACCTATGAAATCAATGGTTTCGTTTTGCCCGGTTGTGCGGCCATGATTATCACGGCTGCATAACGGGAGAAGAACACGCCCAGTTGTTTGGGCCCTAACACTAATGAGAGACTTCAGATGCAGATTTCGCTGTGGATTTGATGGGGGATTGGCACAGATTACACTGCAAATCCACAGTAAAAAACACTATGTGAACATGGTCTTAAGTGGCCCATTGACAGCACTAACAACCAGGGAGATCAGGAACACAATCTCCAAGACTTACGTTATCCCTCCTTCTTTCACCCAGTAATAATCCCCCTGTGCTCGTGTCCTTCTATGTGTGCCCCACAGTGTTAGCATCCTATTATGTGCCTCCTACAGTGATAGTATCCTCCTATGTGTCCCCATACAGTGTTAGATCTTTCTCACATGCTCATGAAGATCTTCATTTCCTGCATTTCATTTGACTGATCATAAGCTCATGACATTACCAAAGGTTCTTCAGATTCTCTAGCTGTCATCCTATACATGTGACTGGTCGGTCACCTGATCATCACATTAAAGGCTCTTTAGCCCGAAAGGTATCTCTTCCTCTGCTTTCCTGCAGCTCCCTTTAACCTAGGTTGCTCTGACGCCCCTCCTCATTGCATCAGGGGCACATGCCCCACCTGCCCTCTCCTTAGCTATGTCCCTGATTTACATATCCATTTTTGAACTCCTGACCAGAGGCTCACTTTCACTTCCTCACCAAGACCCAGTATAAAATGATGCATTTACTTTTTCTTACTGTATATACACTCATTGACAAAAAAAAAAAATAATGCACCAAGATAGAAATGTTGGATTGTTGCAAAACTCAGCATGCAGTTATGTCTCAGACAGATATGTAAATGATTACAATTCTGGTTTGATTGGACACTGGGTCTTGCCACCAGAATCTGTAAAAGTGCTTCTACTGTTACCCTTCAAGAAGGCTCTCAGAGGCTACATTTGTGTAGTGTACCTCTTGTTCACTGCTAATCATGACTCCACGTCACACTCAAAGACATTTCACTCAGTTAACAGACTTTGAGAGGGGAGCATCATTAGAATGAGAGTAGCAGGATAATTGTTTTGCCGAATTGCTTGCCATCTAAGCCATGTTGGGAAGATTTAAGTGAGGGCACCCACACATGGGAACAGGCTTGTTTTATCCTCTGACAAGTATGAGCTACTGCAACAGTTTCATTCTCCACCATCCACACACAGGTGACACCTTCATTACAGAAGCCTATCTTTGCCCAAACCATTTCCAGGCACTTAACATAAGGAACTTGCGTGTCATAGCACCCATTAACACCCCAACACTGTTTGCAGTGGTGTCATGAACAAGAAACCTGGACTGCTATGGACTGGAATCATATCTATCCTGCTGCTACTAGCTGCTGGGGATATCTCTCCCAATCCTGGCCCACCCTCCACTGCTCCTAGCTATTACCCCATACCGGGCTCACTAATAAAATCCACAAGCCCAACTGCTAGCCCATGTATACCCTACCCTGACTCCTTTAAATTTGCGCTCTGGAACTGCCAGTCAGCATGTAATAAACTCCCCACCATCCACGACTTTTTTACTGTTAAATATTTAAATCTGCTAGCTCTCACAGAAATGTGGATACAGCAGTCTGACACGACCTCCCCTGCTGCACTGTCTTACAATGGCCTGCAGTTCTCCAATACCCCGAGACCAGATGACAGGCGTGGCGGAGGAGTAGGTGCTCTTCTCTCCCCGAAATGCACCTACCAGGTTATCCCCCCTGTACCCTCACTCACTTTTCCATCCTTTGAAGTACATATGCTACGGCTTTTCCGTCCGCTGTCCATGCAGTTATGTACCGCCCCCCAGGTGCTCCTCGCCTGTTTTGGACCACTTTGCTGCCTGGCTCCCCCACTTCCTATCCTGTGAAATTCCAACCCTCATCTTAGGTGATTTTAACATCCCCACTAATGACCCCAACTCCCCATCTGCCTCTCGGCTTCTTTCGCTCACCTCCTCACTTGGTCTCTCTCAACTCACAGCCTCTCCCAGTCACAGGGATGGCAACACTCTTGATCTGGTCTTCTTCCGTCTCTGCTCTGTTTCCAATTTCACTAACTCCCCTCTCCCGCTCTCAGATCATAACCTCCTCTCTTTCTCTGTCACGCTCCCTAACATCTCTCCAGACCCACCTACCTACCGTACCTGCAGGAACCTTAAGGCCATTCACACCCAGGACCTTGCCGAATCCCTACAGTTCTCTCTGTCCCCTATCTTTCTCCTCTCCTGCCCCAACCTGGCTGCCGCTCACTACAACACCGCTCTCAAACATGCCCTGGATGAAGCGGCGCCCCCCAGGACCCGAGCCATTCAATGTAGAACGCGGCAACCCTGGCTCACGCCTCAAACGCGCTTCATCCGGCGGTGCTCTAGAAGTGCAAATGTCCGCAGACTTCCTCCACTACAAATTCATGCTCAGAACCTACAACCTCGCCCTTGATCACGCCAAACAAGTCTATTTCACCACTCTAATCTCCTCACTATCACACAACCTTAAACGTCTCTTTGATACTTTTCACTCCCTTCTCAGCCCTAAATCGCAGCCCCCAGTGACGGATCTCAGTGCTGTAAAGTTGGCTGCTTACTTCAAAAAGAAAATTGATGACATCCGTCAGGAAATTACTTCCCAATACCAGACTAGCCCTGACCCTAGTCTTGTCAGCACTGTATCTAGCTCCTGCTCACTGTCTGTACTCAGACCAGCGACAGAAGAAGAAGTCTCCAAATTGCTCTTCTCTGCTCACTCCACCACCTGTGCTAGCGACCCTCTCCCCTCCCACCTCCTTCGATCCCTCTCCCCGATGGTTATTCCCCATCATACCACTATATTCAACCTCTCCCTGACCTCTGGCATTTTTCTCTCTTCTTTTAAACACGCCATCATATCCCCACTGCTAAAAAGCCGACTCTGGACGCTACTGATGCTGCAAACTACTGACCCATTTCAAACCTCCCCTTCATCTCCAAACTACTAGAACGCCTGGTTTACTCCCGCCTTGTAAGCCATCTATCAGAGCACTCTCTCCTAGACCCCCTACAGTCTGGTTTCCGACCTCAACACTCGACAGAAACTGCCCTTACTAGGGTATCCAATGACCTACTGACAGCCAAATCAAGGGGCTGATCCTCGATCCTCCCTACTGATCCTTCTCAACCTTTCCGCAGCGTTTGACACTGTCGACGAAAAACTCCTCCTCAGTATGCTTTGCTCCATTGGCCTAAAGGACACAGCTCTCTCCTGGTTCTCCTCCTACCTATCTGACCGCTCTTTCAGTGTCTCCTTTTCTGGCTCTACCTCCCCTCCTCTTCCTCTTGCTGTTGGGGTCCCCCAGGGCTCAGTCCTCGGCCCCCTTCTTTTCTCTATCTACACAGCCCCTATTGGACAAACCATCAAGAGATTTGGCCTCCAATACCACCTGTATGCTGAGGACACCCAGCTATACACCTCTGTCCGTGACATCTCTGCACCTTTCCTCCAAAACATCACCGACTGTCTGTCCACTGTCTCTAACACTATGTCCTCTCTCTACGTAAAACTAAACCTCTCTAAAACTGACTTACTGATATTTCCACCCTCCACTAACCGGCCTCATCCTGACATCTCCATCTCAGTGTGTGGCGCCACCATAACTCCTAGACAACACGCCTGCTGCCTTGGGGTCATATTTGACTCTGATCTCTCTTTTACCCCTTACATCTAATCTCTGGCCCGAACATGTCAGCTGCAACTCAAAAACATCGCAAGAATCCGCTCTTTTCTCACTGTGGACACGCTAAAAACGCTTACTGTTGCCCTCATCCACTCCCGGCTCGATTATTGCAACTCGTTGCTGATCGGCCTCCCCTGCACCAGACTCTACCCTCTTCAATCCATCCTGAATGCGGCAGCCAGGCTCATCTTCCTGTCCAGCCGCTACTCGGACGCCTCTGCCCTGTGCCGGTCACTGCACTGGCTGCCCGTTAAATTCAGAATTCAATTTAAACTCGTTACCTTCATCCACAAAGCACTCCACAGTGCAGCGCCCCCCTATATTGCTTTCCTTATCTCAATCCATCACCCAGCCCGGGCTCTCCGCTCTGCTAATGAAACCAGACTGAGCGCCCCTTTAATTCGAACTTCTCATTCCCGCCTCCAAGACTTCTCCAGAGCAGCACCGGTCCTCTAGAATGCACTACCAAAGGCTACCCGAGCAATCCAGGTCTCGCAAAACTTCAGGCGTGCTCTAAAAACGCACCTCTTCAGGGAGGCATACCGCATTCCCTAAACAAACCCCTCTGCACTCCGCCTGATAACATGCTCTCTGACCTACTGACTGCAATCCCTGCTAGCCATCATAAACCGCTCCTGCAGTCAAAATGATTCTGCCGTCACACGGCTAAATGTCTGACCATTGTCTGTGTATAGAATCCCTCACTCTCCACCTTGCCATACCGCGCACATCTCCAGCCCCTTTACCTTCTGTATCACCCGACTATTAGTAGTATGTAAGCTCGTTGGAGCGGGACCCTCAGCCCTATTGCATCAATCAACTGATTACTATATGTAACCGTGGTTCTGTAATTTTTTTGTATTTTGTATTTCTGTATTCCCCTGTCTATGTAAGCGCTGTGGAATATGTTGGCGCTATACAAATAAAGTTATTATTATTATTTATGATTATATTGTCATTAGCAATGATTCCAGGTTCTGCTTGGGAGCCGATGACGGTCTTGTTTGAGTATAGGAAGCCTTCAATCCTGCTTAAACTGTGGAGTGACACACTGCTCCCACTGCTGGTGTGATGATGTAGAGAGCCATCACATACAACAGTTGGTCACCCCTAGTAGTGGTACAAGGGATACTTAACAGCTCAGCGATATATGCAGGAAATCCTACGGCCACATATGTTGTGTCTCATGGCGGCTTCCAAGAGGCATTTTTCAGCCAGATAATGCCAGCTCACACCCAGCAAAGGTTTCCTGGGAATACCTCCACCAGGTAGCCACACTTCCTTCGTCTGCTCGGTTGGCAAATTTATTGCCAATTAAGCTTTTAATGTGACCAGCCAGAATGCCAGCTTTGGCAGTCTACCAGTGTGCAGGATATAGAGTCCCAGTGGCAACATCTGTGCCACAAGATAACATACGGACCCTGTATGCCTCCATCCCTGACCAAATCTTATCAGGTATCCAGGCCAGAGGCAGCCCAACTGCCTATCATCATTACAATCACACATAAAGTTTCATCTGATTCTAACAACTCCTTCTTGGTGTATTTCTTTTTTTTGTCAATGAGTATATGTATCCTAACGTCTGTAGATAGGAAACAGTGCCAGGTAGGCACTGTATACAGCATGGTAATTTTGTTTTCAGGACCTCTTAAATTACAGATAGTTCCCATTCAAGGGAGAAATTTACTGTCCGAGTCATCCACTCTCAGTGGTCTATAACAGCAATGCCATAAATTACACTGCTCCGTTCTCCTAGGCTGGACTAAAGTTACTTGTATGCAACTAACGAATAGCAAGTCATATTTAACTTCTTCCCTCTGCACCTCATTAATGCATTTTATAGGATGCAGATTTCTATTTTTATAATAATATTTTTATTGGTCTTACACAAGAATATGTACAATAAGACATGTTTTTCTTTTCGTTAAGTAAAATATGAACCATATGAATGTGATAACATAAAGAGTATATACATTTGAGCCGAAATGTACATATTATAACCAGATGTGTAAAAACAAGATGTAATAAAATTACAAAACAAATATATTTATATATAGAAATAAATAAAAAGGAGAAAAAATGTAATAAAAGGTAAAAATCATGATGGCAAGCTTTAAAGGGGTTTTCCAGAACTATAACATTGATACCCTATCCTTAGGATCTCCAGGACCCTTGCCAATCAGCGCAAAAAAGGGGCTGCAGCATTCCTATGGACACAACAAGCCCTCCATTGTTTGCAAAGGCAGAACTCGTCTTGTGCACCAAAAGTACTACACAGAAACACAGGCATTGGACCAGTCTGCAGCAGCTTGTTGATGGTTTCCCAGCAATAGTAGTTGTTGGATAGGTCATCGGTATCAGATTTTTTGGGGACAGACTCCCAGCACCACACCACCACCAATCAGCCGCCTAAAGGGGCTACGATGCTCTGGGATGTGCTGCAGCCTCTTCTCTGGTCACGTTACATATAGACCACAAGACCATAGTGATCAATTCAAGTGAATGGGATTAAACTGCAGTACAAGGCACCACCACTATGAAATGCCAGATAAACAGTGAAGAGACCGTAGGGTGCACTTGAGCGCCACTGCCATTTCAATCAGCTGACTGGTGTGGGTACCATGAATCTGTCCCCTACCAGTCTGATATCAACTGCAGAGGAGCGAGTATCGCCAGCAGGGGGCAGCGTAAAGGATGAAAGATGAACTGAACGGTGATCTTCAGTGTAAACAGCAGCTGTTCAGTACTGAATGGCCGCTATGTTAAGTCAATGGAGAGAGGCGGGAGAGAATGAGGAGAGAAATCTCCTCCAGCCACCCCACTGCAAGCCAACGATACTCGCTGCTGTGCAGCAGCATGGGAGCAAGTACATGTGAGGACAAGTGTCGGGCATCGTTTGCTCGACATTCATCCCGTGTATATAGGGCTTAACTCTTAACAGGACTTGATATCGGGGAGGGGGGGGGGAGTTATTTACACTTACTGTACAATGGGTTTGTTATGTTAAAATAACTTTCTGTGCCCTGCTACCCCGGTCAAGGTAAAAAGTGCCCCATCTGTATTCTAAGGAAAGATCATCTATTTTTCCGTCCTGGGAAACCCTTTAATCAAATGAAATTTCACTTAAGAAATTTGCAACATAATACATTTGAAGATGAAATTTAAAAACATCTTGAAGTAAGACTAAACATGAAACTTATGATGAAGCTCTAATGCCTCCATGTGTAAGGGGGAAGACTTAAGTGGTAGCACAATTTGATTTTGTTATGCTGTATCTTTAGGAAGTGGTAGGCTGGTGGAAAGGGGTTTTTGAGCTGGAAGAAATCCAGAAGGAAGTAGCTGAGTGATCAGCAAAGCTGTAGACAGAGGTGAAGGGAGTCTCTCCTGAGAGCGACTGTGTGTGCTGTAGCAAAGGTTCTACAGACGGCATCCTTCTGTAACTGCAGAGTAACCGGTAAGACTGGAATAAAAAGAAAGGAATGAAAGTTGTGTCTGGGGCCTCCATTCCGCTTCTTCTTACTACTGCTATCCCATATTAATGGGCCTGAAGTTGAAGTGTGCCCGGTTAACTGGGCCAAGGAGTGGTAAACCCCTCCCATATAAATGGGACCGAGGACTGTCCTGGGTTACCAGGTTCAAGAACTATTGAGGATCAACAAAAACAGACAACGTGCTTCTTCCATTATTGTTACTTCTGGAAAATAAAGACTGTTAATTGTTTCTGCAATCAATGGTGACTCATCCTGGGTACACTAGTTACAACCACACCCTCTAGTCCACAGCTCCACTTTTGAACATGGCCCTCACCAGAATCGGTATGGCCAGACCCTAGCTACAAGTCCCTAGTGTTGCTGATATATGCAGTGAAAGGGATCATCATGACTAGTTTAATGCATTATAGGCTAGTCCTTCCAGATAAAAAACCAGTTCAGCACAGTGCGGATTTGGTGCCATTGGTCTTGGACCAGTGGGAGGCCTCCAAACTGGCAGCCTGTAGTCCCCTTTCACAGAGACATTTATTTTATTTTCATAGTTCAGCCTGTTGATTGCTAAAACATTTCATGCACATGTTGAGGGTTTGCTTTGTGTTACACAATGAGACAAAAGACAAAATGAGACAAAATGACCCCCTTCTCCATCACAGCTGTGTACAAATTGATAGTTTCCTCTGAGAAACTTTCCCACTCCTTAAAGGAGATTGTTTTCCTGTATCTAAAGCTACAAAGCAGGAAATATACCATTCTAGGATGTATAAAGTCACCTCGGTTCTGAGCGGTGAAACACAAGTTCAAAAGCAATCCTTAGAAATATATGACATCTTGTCACTCAGGCTATTTAGTCATTTTGTCCTATATTCTATTATCCATTCTACTTGTAGACGTTTGAAATTCGACTCCTAGTTATGAGGCGGCTATCCTTTGTCTGGTCCATTATTACTCGCACAATAAAGCCATTGAAGGGGATTAGGTATAACCTTTAATTGTAGGCTAGTATCATAGCAGTATCCTAGAAGTTCCATATGTATGTAAGGATGTCATTAGGTATCTTATTACACAAATGTTTTTGTTTTATATGGCTTTTCATATATATCTTACCATATAGTGTTATAGCAGTTCCAAATAACATATAACTATTCTAACATATTCCAGGGTATGGTAGGCATGTTCCATCCAAATCTATACACATATATATTGGGAAACTGTATGTCACTGGCTCAATGATAGAAAACAGAGGGTGGTAATTAATGGTACATACTCTGATTGGGTCACCACTACTAGTGGGGTACCACAGGGGTCCGTTTTGGAACCTATTCTTCTTAAAATATTTATTGATGACCTGGGCTTAAACAGATGGGCGTATGCGCTAATACGCTCGCCACTATGGAGCATATAAGGGTATGAACTGGGGGCCGCTGCACATGATACGGTGCACAAGGTGCACTGATTAAATTTATATTGGAGAAATAAAACAGAAAATACAGACCGGGATGAATTTAGTCAGACACACAATGACAAAGAAGCTGGATACACCCACAGGGAACCATTTCTCTGGACCAGATCACAGGTCAATGGATGAACCCTGATCCCATAACTCTTTTTTTAGGTGTAAATTAATCACACCCTGTCTCTGTTCGGTTGCATCTAAATGTTTCGTCAGTTATAATCTGATTTCAGCCAGATGTAGGGGCATTATGTAGCTTCTAAAGCTTGCATGTATAATCACCTCTGTAATACTTTTGTATTTTTTATACAAGAGTACCGTATATACCGGCGTATAAGGCGACGGGGCGTATGAGACGACCCCCCAACTTTCACCTTATACGCCGGTAATATAGTGTAAAAAAAAAAAATCATTACTCACCTCCCCCGGCGTTCTGTCGCGCGCCTTCAGCCAATCACAGCCATTCAATGCTGTCATTGAATGGCTGTAACTGGCTGACGGCGTGTGTATTAGCTTTCTGGAGGCGGGGATTCCAAGCCCCGCATTCAGAAAGCAATGCTGCGCCGGGGACGAGGAGCGAGCGACATCCTGCCGGAGCGCGACAGAACGCCGGGGGAGGTGAGTAATGATTTTTTTTTTTACACTTTTTTTTGGTATTACCGGCGTATAAGACGACCCCCGACTTCAGAGCAGATTTTTCGGGGTTCAAAAGTCGTCTTATACGCTGGTATATACAGTATTTAACATTACTGGGAAACCACTGGTTAACACTGACATGGAAAAGCACTTGGGTATTTTAGTTAATTGTAAAATTAACTTGGGCACCCAGTGTCAGGTAGCTGCTGCCAAGGCAAATAGAATCATGGGGTGCATCTAAAGAGGTCTAGGGGCACATGACGAGAACATTGTTCTTCCTCTTGGTCACTGGTCAGACCACATATGGAATATTATGTACAGTTTGGGGCACTGATACTCAAGAAGGACATATCAGAGCTTGAGCGGGCTGAAAGATGGGCAACTAAATTCATACAAGAAATACCCAGAGAAGTTATCAAAATTGGGGTTATTTTGTTTAGAAAAAAAAGACGTCTGAAGGATGACCCGATCTGGCCTGTACTTTTTGAATATCGGCACCACATTGCCTATAATCTGTTTAAATATAATTATGGTACGTTTCAGTGGATGGTGAAATGATATGCCTTATGTATATTATGCTTATGTATATATTAATGCATAAACATTATGTGGTACTGCATTCTAACTTCAAAAAAAATGATCTGATTTAAAAAAAAAAAAACTATAGATAATGGAAGCCTCTATTTTGTAATGAAATTTTCGCTAAGTGGTTACATTACTCATCAGCACCAGATAGTTGTAATTAGAGATGAGCGAGCACCCAAATGCTCGAGTCCGCGTTATTCGAGTCGAGCTTTTCGTAAAATTCGAGAGCTCTATTCGAGTTACGAACCCCATTGACTACAATGGGAGACTCGGGCATTTTTGTATGTGGGACGCCGGGTTCCGAGCTTTTTTTTTCCTAGGTTCATCTCTCTCTCTCTCACCTGTCTGCCAGAAAAAAAATTGCCAATGACGCGTGCTGCATCGCGGCAGGGAGGGACCAAAACAGGCACGTCACAGCGGGGAGGAGCCAATAACTGGGGCAGGGTCGAACACGTCTTGATGCTCGTTTGAGTAACGAGCACCATCGAGTACGCTAATACTCGAAAGAGCATCAAGCTTGGCAGAGTATGTTCGCTCAACACTAGTTGTAATATCACAATAAGAAAGAAAATGGCAAAATGGGATTAACTGAAAGGTACCAAGATGGAAAGCCAAAGAGTAAAAGTACAGATAAATCTTAGCTCAATCAATTTTGCGAAGACCCACTATCAATCCAAAGCTGCCCAAAACATGGTGGTAGATGTCCTAAAGTTGGTTTGATTTACTGTCTTGTGTTTTTTTTGAAGGTTTCATCATTTCAAGTTTCCAAAATAAAATGTGGTACAGAAGTCTTGTTTTATAGCACTGTTCCTCAACTTATGGCTCTCTAACTGTGGTGAAACTAAAACTACTGTCCTGTCTCTATCAGGGCACATTAGGAGTTGGAGTGAATGAGGATTTAGAGTCATTTTGTTCTATATTGTGTCTCATGTATTAAGTTGTCTTTCTTTAAACTTTGTGATAAAACTGATGCCAAAACATCCAGGCTTGGCACAATTTTCTTTTTATGAGACAAATGACAGAGTCAAGAAGTGAACCTGTCTTCTCATTTATTGAAAACCAGCAGGCATAACGCGTTTCGAGGCAAACACCTCTTCCTCAGATACAACGGACTGTGCACTCTTTCAAGATTGCCTATTGTGCTCTTGGCGTGATCTTAACAGGATATCCACTCCTTGAGAGAGTAGCAACAGTCCTGAGTTTTCTCGATTTGTACATAATTTGCATAGCTAAGTCTTTAATGATGCTTTTGTGGCCTTTTTCAGCTTCATACATCTCTATAAGATCTAATGAGGTCTTCTGAAAGTTGTCTGCATCAAGGCATGGTTTACATTAACCAATCTTTTTTTTTGGGCAACTGTACACTCTTGCGTACAGTTACTTCACAAGAGCATAAAGGGTTGTGGCTATGTTTATGCCCCCGGAAAGTAGGTGGCTGTGATGATGGTATCAGGTGGCTCTGAGGTTTTGTGTGCATTGCTGGGAAGGGCTTGTCTTTGTGATTGGACATTAATACACTGGTCCCTAAGGGCTGCCGACAGTGGAGATATTTTGACACAAGAGTGCAAAAAACAAAATGTAGGACTTTAGTCCTCCCACGGGTGTCTTGTTAAAATCAACAGTACAATAGATAATCTTGAAAGCGTGTACAGTCCAGCATATCTCAGGAAGAGGCATTTCCCTACAAACACACTTTACCCATTGGTTTTCAACAAATGAGAAGTCAATTTACTTCTTGACTCTCATTTGTCTCAAAGAATTAAAGTTGCGTCAAGTTCGGCATCTTTGCTTCAGTTTTCTCACTTGCTATCACGCTCATATCTTGACATTGTTCATTTTTCTAGGCCACCAGCACTTTGTTTACTTCCATCGGCATCATCACTCACTCACAATAGAAAGTTCTGCTTTACTCTCATTTCATTCAAGTTTGAGACTTCTCCGCATTCAGTTGGGTGTCTTTTTCTTGCTTTTCTTGTACCATGCCTTCTGCATCTGTAAGATTTGACCTTTTCAATTGCAATAAACATAATTCTGAGTTTCACGCAACATAAAGTTTGTGAAATAAACAAGCGATTTTCTAATTTTCTTCAATCAGCTTCTTGTACCGAGATGTGTATGACCTTTAAATATTCAAACAGATGTCTCCATAAATGTTATTCCAGTTACATACAGGAACCTAAAGCATAAGTCAAGGGCTGTGAATTAGTACTGTATGGGTAATATTTAACCAGTGTCATGAGGCTAGTATCATGATGCAACTTCAGGATACAAGACTACGCAATATTCAATAACGAAGAACATCAAAAGATACATATAATAATGGCAAATAAACAGTTCCCATGAAATTACCCCCAGCTAGCTCCTAGAACTACCAACACTTCAGATGCAATATGAGATAACAACAATAACTTAGAAAACTAGTAGCAATAATGCATAAAATAACACATGGTTCCAATTGACAGGTTTGGTACTCTATTAGTATTAAGACATAAAAATTGCTTTACTCCGGAATCTATGCCGATTATTCCCTTTGCAGGACACAGTCTCTCAACCAGGTTCAAGTGCTCATAACTTTAAATACATTTAGTGTCCATAGAATGGCCACTATTTCTGCTAACAAACGTGCCATCACTGTCCCTTTAAGTGTGCACACATATTGGTTTTTATTGAGGCCAGCCTCACTTACAACCCAATGTATATGATCTTCTAAACGTCCTCTCCCAACTCTCTTGGTCCTCCAAACAGTTCACTGCTTTGAAGCCCAGTGTTCTGTCACTCAGTAGAGCAGCAGCTAACGGTACAGTTTCTCTCTGTAGTCCTAATGCCTCCTAGAGGCCCACACTCTCCAGTTGTGCAGACTATTACTCTCACCACAGCTTATAAGCAACACATTTGCTCCATCACTTAGTCCCTGGTGTTACGTTCATGTGAGTGAACACCGGGCCCACACGAACATGGCCCAGAAGGATAGGGAACACCAGGTAACTACCACAGATTAGCTCCTCTCCCTATCTACTACTAGGGTAAGCGACGACGGACCTAACAGAGACCGACAATAACTCAGATACTCACCAAGCATCCCCACACACATAAGTAGATGGAATTGCTATAATAAGTATGAGGTATTGATTCATATATTGGCCAAGATACTTAAGCCCACCTCCTTGTTGTCTTGCGGATCCCTACTCTACCAAGACAACTAAAGCCAGACTTGCACACACATGATACACCAATCACACCAAAAGTTGCATCGAACAGGTAACAAGTCACAAATTACACAGAAGGCAGCACAGACAAGGAAACATTACTGATCACCCTGGAAACCCAGCAGACACTGAAAAAAGCTGGTATATATATATGAGAACCCACGTGTGGAGTTGTGCTGCTAGATACACTGAGGGAAACAGATTCCAGCACAGCACAATCCTAACACCTGAGCTTTCCTGATGGTGAAATTATTCTTTTTATACTAGCAGTCAAAGCCTATCAGAAAACAACATTGAAGGCATGCTCAATTCTATAGCGCTGAAATTTGGTGCAATTTTGCAGACTTTTTGGCACAACTCACAGTCTGTCACCATAGTAACCATTTGACTCTTTGATTGAGCCTCTTACACCTGTGGAAAAATGCAGATTTTATATCACAAAGCAGGAGAACAGGTGCTCTGTAAATACGTCCCATGCAGCTACCAAGGGGGCCATTCGTGGTTGGTATCTTATTTCTGTTGTTGAGTGGTAAGAATCTGTGGCACGGTTGTATTTATAGTTCAGGGTTCCCTAGGCACTTTTACTTTTCACGCCCCTATTGGTGTATCAGGATAAAATTGCCCATACATATTACATAACTTTTGGCTAGCGAGTATTCCACCCTACTCACCCATACATGAAGTGGCTCAAGTTAGGGTACCTCTGGTTGATGTTCATCTACTCCATGTCTACCCCATGTATATTTTCTTTGTGTCTATGTCTGTGCAGTTATGTGTATTGGCCATGTCTGAGTCAATGTTAAGTCACTGTCTTGTGTCTGCCTCCCTAACCTGCGGTGTGTAATGTGATTGGTCGTTAGAGAGGTTGGGGGCAGAACTAGTAGTGTCAAGGGAGAAGAGAGATGTAGTCGGTGGATGTGTGAGCAGGGGACCCTGCTGCTGCCTGGGCCGAGCCCCAGGGCCTTTTCCCAATTGCTACAGGAAGTATCCCCTCCGGGGACTGAAGCACAGAGGCCGTATCCTGTTTAATGGAGTTAGTGGATGGTATCACACACTCCCCTGCTTAACTACATGCTGGAGAGAAGCAAGTTCAGAGACATAGCAAATGATGTGTGGAGAGCAAGTGTTCGTTTTTCTTTCCATGTCTGGAGTATTCTCTCAAGAGTCCTACCGTCAGATAACTGAGACTGATGAGGACTGTACTATGGAGAGGAGTGACCCCTGACTTCCAAAGTGTTGTACTTAAAACCGCCTGTCATATGTTGTACTTGGAAAATCAAAGTTGGAAAATTGTGAGTAAAGAAACCATGTGCCTCCAGTTGGAAATTATATCTTTGATTGTGGACTCATTTATTTGACTCGGGCAATTGGTCACTCAGAAGAGGCACTGGCGTCACATGAACAGATAAGTACCGGAAGAATCTCTAGCAAAGCTGTCAATTTTACCCCCTGCATGCAGCCGGGCCTGACCATGTTTTGGAAGGACCGGGAGGAGACGGTAGCGCCATCGTGACCTCATACTATCTTTCAGCCCCGCTGTCTTTCCTGGCCAAAGGCCTGACCCTGGCTGCTGCATAGTGCAAGGTTTTCAATGGGGAGAAGAATAAGCTGCTACCAAATACCTCTCCCATAACATTATTGGATTGTCTGGTAACCTTCTGGCATGTCATTGGAGAGCATTAATGGTTGCCTGATTACAGTAGTAATACCCACATGTTCCATTACTCCACCTCAGATTACTGTTAACATATAGCGCTCAACTATAATACTTTGCCCACTTTACTGCACCATAAAAAATGTATTATATGGATGTAACAAGTGATAAATGGACCACGGACCAAAACCAGGAAGCACATCAAAGCATTTGTTGACAATATTTCATAAGTGAGGCCGGCCATAGTAAAAGAAACTAAATAGTCAGCAAGCTTACTACAATCAGCGACAGGAGAATGAGTAATTAAACACTTGCTACGTGAACGGTTGTTACCTACTCCGATCTCGAGTATTCAGGAGTGGACTGAGGTAGTGACATTAAACAGAGTTGAGCCTTAAATCCCAGGCACACTGTTAATTAGAAGTGGTCTAAGTTGTGCTATAGAATTACTGAACTTTAAAATGTGAAGTGTTGTTCCATTAAATACAAACTATTCATTACTTTACATTGGTTGACTGTGTTTTACCAGATTACTCCTTGTATTGTAGTACTGATATTGTTGTGCGTGCATTATTTAGTATGGTGCAATGTGTTATTGATTCTAGGATTTAGATATCAGTAGCTAGTAATAAATGATTGTACAGCAAAAGTTTACTTATTGCCTGTAATTATATTACTCATCATTTCTTCATTTGGAAATAAATCTTGTATTCTTTAGTATCTCTTAGTGTTGCATCTGCATTGTGATACCACCTACCCGTGACAAATGCACGGAAGCAAGAGTGTACGCCCTGTGGCAAGACCGGGTTACTTGCCTGCGGATTGCCGACCTTTCAGTCCCGAAGACTTGTCCTTTTTCTTAAATCTGGCACCTGCCAGCATTTATTTTCATGTCACAGCAAACTTGTACAGCATAAACACAGTCCAAGGTTCACAACCCCCAGGGTCCCCGTCACAAACCCCCACCCGGGGCATCTAGAGGGCGTCCTCCTCTATCACATGTGGTCCCAAACTGGTCCGTACCGGTCCCTTCACCCCCTTTATGGCTTGCAGCCAGCTTTCGATTCCCCTTGAGTGTCGTAGGAACTGAGCTTTTTTCTAGATCCTGCCAGACTGATCGTTGTTTTCTCTCTGTAGGAATCACAATTACTCTGTCTAATACCATCTGCAGGCCATTCTGTATATTGCACTCCTACAGCCCACATTGCCTCCAGTCAACATTATCCCTCTCAAGACTTAGAAAAAGTTTTGCAAGTTGGAAATGACCAGCAAAAACAACTTTGGGAAAAAAGGAGAGGTGTGTTGATGATTGAGAGCCTAGTTCAAGAGGGAAACCTCATTTTGCCCATGCTGAATGTATTTATCCAATTGTATTCCTCGTTTGTTTGTTCTCTGAGCATCTACTGTGGTAAATAACATGATTAGGATAAAAACCTTGGTTTGATGGAGGATCTGGGGCATCTCATACTTTACTCTCACCTTGGCATGCAGTTATGTGTACATCATCTGTTGTGGTGATCAGATGATATGATTCGAATAGAGTTCTCCTGATCTTCCCTTAAAATGAGAAAAACATGTGAGACCACCAGTGCATTACCCAATATACAGCTCTTTATACTTACCAGGGATCTCACATGATGGGATATAGATGAAACATTCAAAAAATGTTTGCAAAACAAACATAGTAATGAAGCAAACATAATCAAATATACAATGCAAGCTCTGCAAATAAACTCCACTCCTCTAAACGAGTACATTTACGTTATTTCTTTGCTGCATGTTGTATTTTTGACATTGCAGTTTGAATTAGCAAAATTGACTTGGCAGAAAAAGGGAGACTCCTAGATGGAGCAACAATAGTATTTACATTTCGTTCACCATTTGCTAGCCTAACCTTATATAACTCATATCAATTTAATGTGCTTGTTCAGATCTATGTGTTATAGAGCTCCCTCCCTCTGTCTAATCACCTAGATACCATGGCATTGGCATCTAGGGAGTTAAATGACAGGGATCAGAGTCTTTCTGCTTCTGGCCATTATCGCAAGAACTTGGATGTCAGTCAACACCGGGATTATATGGATGCAGGACACATGACATAAATGTATGTCATAGAAGCTAAAGACAAGCCAATATATGATGTTCATTTACGTCATGGAGGCTTAATGGGTTAGAAATAGGCGGCATCTTAATGCATGCCTCTGGTTCTAACATGTTCTGTACTTCATAGCCAATTTACTGCGGTGAGCTATGAATGCCACATAGGCTTCTCCCCTGCTACCTCCTTCGTGGCTGTGGCAGGTGATTTGCTGACCCCTACGTAGTAGCATAGTATGTTAGGCTGAAAAAATATATGTCCATCTAGTTGAGCCTATTACCTCCCCAATGTTGATCTATAGGAAGGGGAAAAAACCCAAAGAGGTAGAAGCCAATTTTCCTCATTTAAGGGGAAAAAATTCCTTCCTGACTCCAAGTCTGGCAATCGGTATAATCCTCGGATCACCGACCCTTCTGAAGTTGTCAGTGACATGTAATATTGTAACGCTTAAGAAAAGCATCCAAGCCACTCTTGAATTCTTTTATCGAGTTCACCATCACTACTTCCTCAAGCAGAGAATTCCATATTCTCATTGCTCTTACAGTAAAGAACCCACTTCTATTTTGGTGTAGAAACCTTCTTTCCCTTAGACGTGGAGGGCACCCCCTTGTTACAGTCACAGTCCTTGGTATAATTACTGTAGATGATGGGAGAGATCTCTGTATTGTCCCCTAATGTATTTATACATAGTTATTAGGTCACACGTCGGTCGTAAAAAAAACACGATTTTAATTACCCTTCTGGGCATTGTAGTCCACCCATTCCATTTATTACTTTAGCTGCAAGTCTTGGATCCCACTTCAGCTCTGATATGTTCTTCTTGAGTACCGGTACCCAAAACTATACACAATATTCTAGGTGTGGTCTGATCAGTGACTTTTAAAGAGGAAGAACAATGTTCTCGACATGGGCCCCTAGACCTCTTCTGATGCAACCCATAATCCTATTTGCCTTGGCAGCAGCTGCCTGACACTGGTTGCTCCAGTTAAGCTTACAGTTAACTAAAATTCCCAAGTCCTTTTCCATGTCAGTTTTGCCCAGTGTTTTTCATTTAGTGTGTAAGGGTGACATGTATTTCCTCTGCCCATGTACATAACTACTTGTATTTGCCTCACTCCTACCTACAACATGGGGCCACTTTGTACATTTTTTCCAGGGCCACTTTGATTTCCCAATCTACCCTTGGATCAGTATAAAAACATTGCCCCTGGACACAGTGGCTCTGGTTCTATGAGCCTATAAACTTAGTTTATCGGACTCAAAGGACATAACAGGTTTCCTTTAAAGTCACGGATCTCTTTAGTATGAGCTCTACTCCTACTGATTTTTGTCTATGGAGATTGCACTGCTGTGTGCTTGATCTTATGGAGATGTTTGCAATAGATGTGACCCGAAAGCTGAACAAAATAGAAGTCAGGAATCATCCTAACCCCTTAGTGACCAAGCCCATTTGTACCTTAGTAACAGAGCCAAATTTTTGAACTCTGACATGTGTCACTTTAATATAGAATAACTCTGTAAAGGTTTTACATATCCAAGTGATTCTGACATTGTTTTTTCGCCACATGTTCTACTTCATTGAGTTGGTCAAAATAGTCCAATAGGATTTGTGCATATTTATTAAAAGCACCAAAATTGGGGAAATTTTGAAAAAAATGTCATTTTTTCACATTTTCAATTGCAATATCTCAAATATAACACTGTACTAATTTTGATAAAAAATATATTTCCATCTGTTTACTTTATTCTGGAAGCACATTGGATTTAGGAGACGTATAAATTTAACATTGATTGTTAACATTTTGAGGAACATTTTGTTTTCCTACACCAAGCCAAGATTGCAAAGGGTCATGGGTATCAGAATGATAGATACCCCCACAAATGACCCCATTTTAAAACTACACCCCTTAATATATTCACTGAAGGGTGTCAGGAGTATTTTGACCCCACAGTTTCTTTTCAGGAGTTAATGCAATTTAGAGGAGAAAAAATAAAATTTCCAATTTTTCCAAATATGTAATTTAAAAGATATTTTTTTCTATAGTGCACATGAAAATGAGTATTTGCACCCCAAAATGGATACACCTATTTGTCCTGTGTTCAGAAACATACCCATTGTGGCCCTAATCTTCTGTCCGCATGCACATCGGAGCCCAAACCGAAAGGAGCAGCGGTGGCTCTCAGAACAGAACTTTTGCTTGAAGGCCTTTTAGGCCCCATTGCCCACTTGTAGAGGCCTTGAGCAGCCTAAAAGATGGAGAACCCCTATAAATGACCCCATTTTGAAAACTAGACCCCAAATTAATGTAGGGGTGTACTGCATATTTTGCCCCCACAGTTTTTGAATGAATCTAAGCAAAGCAGAAGGAAAAAAATTAGGATTTTCATTTTTTTGGCGATTGTGTCATTTTAAAAACATTTTTTTTGTACAGCATACATAGGAATGAAGACTTTTACCCCAAAATGGATACCCCTGTTTGTCCTGTGTTTAGAGATATACCCATTGTGGCCCTAATCTTATGTCTGTATGCACAACGGGGTCCAAACCGAAAGGAGCTTTAAACTTCAACTTTTTTTAAACTTTTACGTGATCGCCATTATCTGTTGGATAATGCCGATCATGTGACCAGGGACCGCTCACCGCGGCCCTTAGACACTGCTCCAGGCTCTCAGCTCCCTTTAGTAGCCAGGAGCAAGGAGATTTTAAATTTTCCGGGTCCTCCCCAGCTTCTGCGCCTATGTCCACCATTTTGTCGACTGGCGCATGCGCCGAAGTTGGGGAAAGGCCTGCGGATAAAGATCCCATCAGAGGACATCGCTGGAGGCCTTAGATAAGTCATTTTAACTCCCTCAGGGATTGGATCAGTGACAGGAGGTTCAATTTTAACTTTTTTTTACTTTTACGTGATCGCCATTATCAATTAGATAGCGGTGATCACGTGAAATTTCCAGGCTTTCTGCTACGTTTGGTAGTCGGGAGCAGGGAGATTTTCATTTACCCAGGCAATCCGTGGCTTTTGCGCATGGGTCCGCCATTTTGGAGATGAGCGCGTGCATAGAAACCAGGGTAAGGTCTGCGGATAAATCCGGGGGCCTTAGGTACGTAATTTCATCTCCCTTCATGGAAATGATCTGTGATGGGAGATAATATTTAAACATTTTAAATTTCTCGGACCGCAAGCCCTTCTGTGCATGCGGTTGACGTATGGCATGCCTGCGCAGAAGACGATGTCAGGTCCTGGAAGGGCCAGAACGTCGCAGGACATCGCGGAGTATGGATGGGAGTACTTTAGATCTTAATCGGTCTTTAAAAAAATACTTTCTATTACCATCTTCTGAACCCCATAACTTTCTTATTTTTCTGTCAATGTGTAAGTACTCGTTTTTTGTCTAATGACTTGTTTTTTCTGTTGGTATATTTTGGGGTACTTATGGCTTTTTGGTATCTTTTTATTAAAATTTTTCTTGGAGACAAGATGACCAAAAATAGTGCAATTCTGTCGCTTTCTACTTTTTTTAATAATGAAAAAATAAATTTTTAATTTAATTTTATCCCATAGGGCCATAGAGAAACT
This sequence comes from Eleutherodactylus coqui, assembly GCF_035609145.1. Lineage (NCBI taxonomy): Eukaryota > Metazoa > Chordata > Amphibia > Anura > Eleutherodactylidae > Eleutherodactylus > Eleutherodactylus coqui. The sequence goes on from NC_089841.1 coordinate 78,576,797, forward strand.
GAACTTGCAATCATTTGATCATTTATACAATATATTGTAATACCTGTCCCCCTCTTCTCATCACTACGATCTTCATAAGGTCCCAGGCTGCCAATATAAACTAATGGTCACCTGCAATCTTGTTGTGGGCAAGCTGTTCCGTGACAGAGGGAACCCCCTCCCTTTTTAAGGCCATTTAAATGCTGCTATCAGAATTGACAGTGGCATCTAAATAGTTAATGACCAGGATCAGAGTTTTCTCTGACCCCTGACGCTGCAGCTGGGTGTTGTTTATGGAGCAGGCTTGGCTCCTGAGTCCACTCAGTACAAACCTCAGGCATATCCAATGTACATGTACATCAAATGTCCCGAAGGTCAGGGACATTGCTAGGCACTAAAATATGGGGCCTGTATCCCAGATCATAAGTGCATTGCCTGGAATCTCTCAATTGCCAGTGCAGTGCTGCTTCCAGTCTCTTACTGGCACTAGACATGGATGACCATAACAGCACGGAATGGAGCAACAGCAGGCATATTATTTAACTTGACACCTCCAACACCCCGTGTCCCGCTCCAGGGCTGGCACCCACAGGACAGGTGCTGCACCTCGCAGTAGTGGCTTCTTGTAGTCAGCTCCCACCCGGCTGTATACACAGGAAGTATAAAGCCTTTTTAATGGACTGTATATATTACAGGGGTGGGCTTGGTCGGGAGGTAAAGGGGCCAGTACTCCTGTTAGGACCAGAAGACCAAGGCGTAGTCCGGTCTCCTGATCCTGTTTCTTCCAGCAGTCACAGAGTTAATGTGTCCAGCTCCTCCACCCAGCTGGTAACTATTTGTAATCAAGCTCCTATGTAAACCTGCAGTCTGCATCCACCATGCCTGCTGTTGGTGCCACTTCCTGTGATTGCTTGCAAGCTCCTCTCTCGGTCTGTGTCTGAATGCAGTTCGTTGTGCACCTAACCAGTGTACTGTCTCTAAGTGTTTTCACAGATTCCTGTGTGCCTACTTCTGGGTTCTGTCTGTCTATACTTTATATATGTTATTGCTGCTCAGGTCTGCTTCCGGTACCACTTTCTGTTTACTCCTGCATATCCGCGTGGCTTGGTGCAATGACCATGGATCCCCTCACCACCAGGCAGGGAGAGACATCTAGGAGCTAGGGTCAGGAAAGGTGGCCTGGACCTCTCTACCATCTGGAGTACCTCCAGGTCAGGGACACGCCATCCATCTAGATCGGGGTAAGACCCATTTCTATACCTGCGCCGAGTTCTCGCTCTTGTCCTGCCATCACTTAGGTGTTAGCTGCCTCCCCTGCCGGGTGGTTCCATTTGGCAGGAGATACAGTGGATCCACTAAATCCATAACAACTCCCTAGTAGATTTATAGGTCCATTCCTCCTGACAGACCCTAGTTCCTATAGCTGGCTAAAACCCAGGCAGTTTGGCCAGCCATCTGGGAACCGGGGCTCCCAGGGAGTACATGACTGCCTAAACATTCCACAGCCACTTGTAGTTGAACTACCTCACCGACAGCTGACTTGGGGATGGAGAGGAGGACATAGATGTTCCACAAGAAGAAGTGGTTCTTTTCTCTGATAGCAGATGACAGCCTGCCCCATCTTTGTGCTACACTGAGGTTAACCCTTTCCAATCCAATTATTTTTTCTCATCCATTCTCCCCAGCTCCAAATAAATTGGAGCTGGTGAGAATGGATGAGAAAAAATACATTTCCCTGCACCCTCCTGAACTGACAGAGTTCAGGAGGGTGCAGGTGCTCACTGCACCGTGAAGGGGGCCTGCTCACCTGTCCGGCGTCTTCCGCATTCTCCCTTCTGCCTCCCGGCTCGGCGATCATGTGACCGCTGGGGTCAGGTGGCACCCAGCGGTCACATGATCGCCGAGCCAGGAGACAGAAGGGAGAATGCGGAAGACGCCGGACAAGTAAGCAGGCTCCCCCCCCCCCCCCCCCCCATGGTGCAGCTCCCGGCTCGGCGTTCATGTGACCGCTGGGGGTCAGGTGACACCGGCGGTCACATGATCACCGGCCGGAATCTCCGTGCATTACATAGCGCTAATTGAGCGCTATGTAATGTGTAAAGTAGAGGGCAGAAAGGGTTAAAAACCCTTTCTGCCTTCTCCTCGGGGGTCCTCGATGAGGAGTGTATCTGCACCCGATGTGTCTGATGATCGGGTGCAGATGCACTCCTGCACTGCAGCGTCGGGCCTGTCCCGACATCGGAGCTGTGGAGGAAAATGATGATGTCGGGGCAGGCCCGACATTGGATTGGAAAGGGTTAATGCTTCACTACACTGCCTGTGTAGGTATCTATAAATATTTTTATCCTGAATGCATATATATATACATGGGGGTGCTGATAACTATTGAGCCTTACCCAGAAAAAATTGAGCTAGAAAGCTGTAAATTGCAGGATGTACTTGTCTATTTGTCTATATTCAATTATGCAAAAATCAGCTACCTATGATTTTAACTTGTCTATTTTTCCCAGACAAAAGTAAACATGGCGGCATCTCCAAAGACTTCAGTGTGGAAGAGCAAAGGACCATCAAGTTCCTGTTTCTCACAGAAAAAGGAGCAAAGTAGATCCATGATGAAACGTCACAAACTTTGGGTGACAATGGCCCTTCATATGCAACAGTTAAACGTTGGGTTATTAATATTAACACTGGCCATTTCGGTGTTAAAAAAAAAGTCAGAAACGCAGTAGAAGGCTGGTCTCCGTCTCCTTGTCTGCAAATATGAAAGCCATCCATAACATGATCATGGAGGACCGCCAAATATCAGCCCAAAATATTGCTACATATCTGGGGATATCACATGAGAGAGTGGGTGACGTTTTCCACAATGACTTGGGAATGAGAAAGCTTACAGCCAAGTGGATCCCGAAACTTTTGACAACCGAACAGAAGAGGAGACATGTGGAGACATCTGTGGCTAATTTGGAGCATTTTGCAAGAAATGAGTCAGATTTCCTGGACAAACTGGTAACTGGTAATGAAACATGTGTAGTGGTCCATATTTGATAGGGCCCCTCCATAGCTGTTCTATGTTTGTCTCATGTCATTATTTTGTCGGTGACTGGTTTGTAGAATGCATCAGGTTTATGTGCATTGCATAGCTGCAGGACTGAATGAGTCAATGCCAGGTATGTTCTGTCCTGTATGGGAATGTATCATTTTGTGCATGTCATGTGATGCTGTTTGAGATTTTATATATATACATAGACAGTGTTTATGTGTTTGCAATAATGCAAGAGTAGTATAGAGGTAGAGAAGGGGAAGTAGAGAGAAGTGAGCAGTCCAATCTGCAAGAAAGGAGCAAGTTGTTCTGTGTGTAGGACATGGAAGAGGCCGAGCAACTTCCCCATGCCTGGCCTGGGCCCATTCTACCCAGGAGACTTCGGCGCTCCTACTGAGCACCGGGAGTAGAACAAGCCGCTTACAGCGAGCAGTGGACCACTGAAGTGAGTGTTGGCCGGTAGAGAGAGAGAGAAAGAGTTGCTGGGAGTGGGATCACACAGATAACTCATAGAATGGGAGAGTTGGAAGGGACTTCCACAGTCATTGGGTCCAACCCCCTGCTCAGTGCAGGATTCACTAAATCATCCCAGACAGATATTTGTCCAGCCTTTGTTTGAAGACTTCCTGTGGTAACCCTCATTGATCACCCTCACTGTCAGAAAGTTTTTTCTAAAATCTAATTTGTGTCTCCTCCCTCTCAGTTTCATCCCATTGCTCCTAGTCTTTCCTTGTGCAAATGAGAATAGGGCTGATCCCTATGCACTGTGACAGCCCTTCAGGTATTTGTAGAAAACTATTAAGTCTCCTCTCAGCCTTCCTTTTTGCAGGCTAAACATTCCCAGATCCTTTAACCGTTTCTCATAGGAAATGATTGGCAGGCCGCTCACCATCTTGGTAACTCTTCTCTGAACTTGCTCCAGTTTGTCTATGTCTTTTTTAAAGTGGGGTGCCCAGAAGTGGACACAGTATTCCAGATGAGGTCTGACTAAGTAAGAATAGAGGGGGATAATTACCTCACATGAGCTAGACTCTATGCTTCTCTTAATACATCCCAGAATTGTGTTTGCCTTTTTGTCTGCTGCATCACATTGTTGACTCATGTTCAGTCTATGATCTATTAGTATACCCAAGTCATTTTCACATGTGCTGCTGCTTAGCCCAATTTCTCCCATTCTGTAGGTGCTTTTTTTCATTTTTCTTGCCCAGATGTAGGACTTTGCATTTCTCCTTGGTAAATACCATTCTGTTAGTCGCCGCTCACTATTCAGGCTTTTCTAGATCTTTTTGAATACTCTCTCTTCTCTAGTGTTATCTATCCCTCCTAACTTTGTGTCGTTGGTAAATTTGATCAGTTTCCTATCAATTCCCTCCTCCAGGTCATTTATACAAATGTTGAACAACACTGGGCCTAGGACAGAGTCTTGTGATACCCCACTTGATACATTCTTTCACTTGGATGTGCAGCCATTTATGACCACTCTTTGAGCATGATCACTCAGCCAGTTGTGAATCCACCTAACAGTTTCCTTGTCAATCTCATATTTGGTCATTTATTCAATAAGTATGGTATGAGATACTTTGTCAAATGCTTTACTAAAGTCAAGATATACTATATCCACTGCATTTCCCTGATCAACCCAGTTGGTGATTCTGTCATAGAAGGAAATTAGACTAGTCTGGAATGACTTGTTTGTTACAAACCCATGCTGGCTTTGGTTAATTACTCCATACTTATCCAAGTACTTGCATATATGCTGTTTAATAATTTGTTCAAAGATCTTTCCTGGTATAGAAGTCAGGCTCACTGGCCTGTAGTTTCCTGGATCCAGATTCTTCCCTTTTTTCAAGATAGGGACAACATGTGCTCTTTTCCAATCTTCTGGGACTTCTGTTCCTTTAGGAACTTTCAAATATTATAGCAAGTGGTTCAGCAATTACGTCTGCTGCTTCCTTTAGCATCCTAGGATGTAATTCATCTAGACCTTGAGACTTAAATTTATTTAAGTTAGCTAAGTGTTCCCTCACCATCTCTCTGCTTATAGATAGCCTGCATTCTTTTATTCCCCCAATAGCACAGGAAAGATCAGTTGATGTTTCATCTACTTTCTGAGAGAAAACAGATACAAAATAGGAATTAAAAGTTGGGCCTTCTCAACATCATTCTTAACCCATTCACCATTTTCATCTTGTAGGCATCCAATAGCATCTTTGACTTTTCTTTTGCTTTTGATATACCCCCCAAATCCATTTTTATTACTTTTGGCCTCAGTTGCAAACGTCAATTCATTATTAGCTTTAGCTTTTCTGACACTTGCCCTACAGTTTCTGCAGACTGCATTATATTCCTCTTTATATATTCACCCCTCTTTCCATTTGATAAACATATTTTTCTTTGTTTTTGATGTGTGCAAGTTCTGTGTTCATTCATCCTGGTCTCTTTAAATGCTTCCCATTCTTCCTTCTTTTAGGGATTGTTAAAGATTGTGATTTGAGAATCTCATTTTGCAATATTTCTCAACCTTCTTGGACATTTCTTTCCTTAAGAATATCCAGCCATTGGATTCGTCCTATCCTCTTTCTGAGTTCATTAAAATCTGCCTTTCTAAAATCTAACCTTGAGGTCTGAGTTTTCTCAGGTCTTCCTCCTCTTTTTATCCAAAATTCAAGGATAGCACAATCACTGCCTCCTAAGGTCCCAGCCACTCTTACTTCCTCAACCATTCCCTCCCTGTTGGTAAGAATTAGGTCCAAGATAGCAGATCCCCTTGTTTTCTCTTTTACCTTTTGGAAGATTAAGTTGTCAGAAAGAGCGGATAAGAATTTGTTAGATCCATTACTTTTACCTGAGAGAGATTCCCAACATAGCCAGTTGTTCACCTCTAGAATCCTGTTCCATCTTCTTATTCCATGGCCATTCATTGGGAGGATGAATGAGAAGATTACCTGTGCTCTTAGTTCCTTCACCTTCTTTCCAAGGTCTTCAAAGTCTCTGCAGATAGTTGCAAGATCCTTTTTTGCAGAGTCGTTTGTCCCTACATGTGTTAGTAGGAATGGGTGGTTGTTACGTTCGTGTGAGCAACTAAGCAGCGAGCCCACATGAACGTGACCCGAAAACACTGGTTAAGAGAAACTGACCCTGTTCTGCAGGGAAGATGACTTGGCCCTACCTACAAGCAGAGCGATCGCCTCTATAAAGGCGGCCCCAAGCTGGAACCTCAGCCCTGCTCTCCCTGAAAGGGTGATACTTGCAACGAGGCAGAATTGACACATTAAATGCACAAACTCACTTACTACACAACCTTGCACACTAAAACAGATGGTAGAGCTGAATATAAAAGCGAGGGATTTGTACATTGGCCAACGAACTTAAGCTGCAAGGCTCCGACAAGGCTCCTCGTGTTTTGCTGTCCCTACTCTAGCAAGACACTAAACAGGCAGCACAGGACACTACATCCACAGCAAAGCTGCAAGCTGACCACACACTACTCACACAGCAAGCTGCAAGCTGACCACACACTACTCAGACAGCAGACAAGACTGAGAAAATACAGCTTCCTCATTGCAGAGGGGCTGTGGTATATATCTACACCCAGACCCAGGAGATTGGCTGACCTGAACAACCACACCCAGCCAGCTCAATTAACCCTCACCTATGCAGGTGTGCTTCTGGAACCCTGTAGGACAACAAACTCCAGCAGCACAACCTAACAGTGGTGTTCTGTAGGATTGAAGAGTCTTGACAGCCTATCAGACACATCTTAGATTTGTGCACCTGGAAGACAGCACACCTCCCGTGAGGTGTTAGGTCTGCAGACAGCGGCCTCTGTTCCCCTCAATAGGGAATCCCCCACAACCACCACTCTCCTTTTCTTCTTCACAGCAGCACTTCTTTTTCTCCATTCAAGAGGACTCTGTGTGCTTACTACACAGTTTTTAACTGGGTCTGTGGGTTTTCCAAAGACCCCAAGAATCCTCCCTGTTGCACCACTCTAGTTCTGCTATTTTTGTACCAAGACTGTTTGTTTGAGTTGGAGTTTTTCCAAAGCTACAGTAAACTGACAGAACCCACTGCTCCCGGTTCTTGTTCAGAAAGTTGCCCTGTGTGTAGACTGCTTTATTTTGTCCAAAAGATCCACAGCAGAGGACAGAACAGTGGCATCATGAGTAACAATAGGAATTAAGATAATCCCTGGTTACCACCCCTTGATCTCCCTCAGCAGCACCGTGGTCGGGTCCTGAGCTACCCGTAAGGGGGGAGATAGTGAAAAGGCCTTTCTCTACCCCACTTTATTTTCTCGGCTGTGGGCCTGCTCCTCGGACGCTGCACATGGATCTACTGTTATGATCCAGAGACAAGGGAACAGTCTTAGGAATGGAGGCACAGTGATTCACCCAGATCAATGTAGTTCTGTGTGCAAAGGTCAGCACAGAAGCAAATGGCAACCATTTTTTGGGGTAAGAAGGGAGTTCTGCTCGTGAACTACCTCCCAAAGCATTCAACCATCAATGCAACATATTACTGTTTGTTATTGACAAAGCTGAGGCAAAATATTAAGCAAAACCGTCGAGGAAAGCTCTCCAAAGGTGACATCCTGCTGCATCACAATGCCCCGTCACCCGTCTGTGTTTTGGGGGCAACTAATGCTGCAAATGAGTGGTTTGACCAGCAGTTGGAAGCATCCTGTTTGTACAGACTCAAAAAGCTGCAGGAGAGATTGGCATCCTGGGGGAATATGTAGAATAGGTTGGCATCTTCAGCTTCCTAGCTAAATTTGTCCTGGGTAAGGCTTAATACTTATCAGCACTAGTATATATATGTGTATATATATATATATATATATATATATATATATATATATATATATATATATATGTGTGTGTGTAAAATTGGCTTCTATGCTATTGAGGGTTTTTTTGCCTTCCTGTGTATCAAATTTTTTTTTTTGGGGGGGGGGGGGGGTAATAGGCTGAACTAGATGGACATATATCTTGTTTCAGTCTTATATACTATGTTGCTATATATATCATATGTTGCTAGTGGTGGTCTGACAACAGATTTGGTATGGCGCAACAGCTGACAGAGACAGAGGCCAGATTTTTTTAATAAAAATATAATTTCATTGAACTGGAACTTGATGAATATTTCTGCTCCAATTTAAACGTTATATAATAAGATTAACCGGGTCTTCACACTAATAAGCCGTTTCATCTCAGTCCGGCCAAGCACTTCACGCAAGATATAGCTGTCCATCTCATACTTAGTGCTGCATACTTTTTTTGTTTCCAGAGGTCCGCTGCACATTCTAACATTGTAGGCTCAAGACAAAATATAGGTGCTGTCACTCACTTCCTAGGTGCCTCTTCACACAACTGCTAGGTGTCCTCCTTAAAGAGAGATGATACCCTTCCAGACCCACACTATAAGCCTCTCACTGGCCAAGCCAGAATCCTACTGCACACTGATGAGGGGCAACAACCCCAAAACAGCTGTCTGTGTATGGATTCTGGCTTGGGTTTCAATTCCCAATCATTGTTATAAAGACTTGTATAAAAATTCAGACATTGATTTGAAGAAATGCTGCCATCCAATAGGTGGCGCTGCAGAGGTATTGCTCCATCTTCCTTATTTGCATATATTTTCCATGGGAACATGCATGGCCTTATAGGTCTCCTCACACACCTTCCAGGTGCTTTCCTTAAGGAGAGATGATACCCTTGCCAACCCATGTCCTAAGCCACTCACCAGCCAACCCAGAAACCTACTGCACACTGATGAGGGGAAAATCCCAGAAACAGCTGTCTGTGTATGGATTCTGGCTTGGTTTTCAATTCCCAATCATTGTTATAAAGACCTGTATAAAAGGTCACACATTCATTTGCAGGAATGCTACCATCCAATAGTTGGCGCTGCAGAGGTATTGTTCCATCTTCCTTATTTGCATATATTTCCCAGAGGAGCATGCATGGCCTTATAAGTCTCCTCACTCACCTCCTATGTGTCTCCTATGTGATGTCGCTGCGGGTGGGAGACGTATCCAAGCAGTGACAAGAACAGGGGGAAATGGTACCCCAATTGTCAGGATCGGTGTGTGTCCCCAGTAATCAGCAAGTTATCCCCTATCCTTTGGATAGGGAATAACCTGCAATTCTGTTACAACCCCTTTAACTCACAGAGCATTGTCTAGACTACATACAATTATATCCTCTTCTCCGATGAGAGCAGCACCACCTATGTACCAGTTTTCAGTCTTCAAATGAGAGAAAGAGTTCTCTAATTCGTTGACAGCAAATAAAGCTCTTGAACTTTTCACTCATCAGTGATTATGCTTTATGGACATAAAGCTGTTAGTACTCTTTAATTAAAAGTACCGGTTAAACAATCCTTGTACCATCCACAGAGACGTATAGCACACAGGATACAGTAACATGATAGTATAAAATATTTTATTGACAGAGCAGAGCCAGATACAATTAGGCAATGATGCCATAAAAGCCAGATGCAGTTAATCATACGCAGCAAATCAAGACCGGGCTCATCAAGTGAAAGACAAGGCAGAAATGTAAATACTTATAACACAGTGTGAGTGTGAATTACACAATGGCCCTCGTCCATCCACATTATTCATCTTTTTCTAAGCATTTCTCCAGGTTTTGCTCAAGATGTGATATTTCAGTGTTTTCTCACTGTGATAACACCAGCGGGGTGCATTTTTTTTCCTACTGGCTGACCGTATACCATATAATTGAGTGAGAACTAGCAAAGGAGAGAGATAAGAAGAAATACTACCAGTCGACAGCAAGGCTCTGATCACATGACGGATTTCTTTGCGCCGCTGGTTTCATCTCAGGTTTCCATGCAAAAGCTTGCATTGGGATTGGAACCTGTGCTGAATGCAGAAAAATGCTAGTGTTCTGGGTCAGTCTTTGCCTTCCTCAGCATTTTTCTACCCAGCTAAAAAGACTGAAGAGTCTAACATTGACTTGCCAGAATGCTGCCTCCAATAGCTGGCACTGCAGAGGTATTGTTCCATCTCCCTTATTTGCATATTATCCATATTTGCATATTATCCAGAGGAGAATGAATGGCCTTATAAGTCTCCTCACTCACTCCCCTTCTAGTTGCTCTCCCTAAGGAGAAAATATAGCATTCCTAACCCACATTACAGGCCTCTCACTAGCCAAACCAGAAACCTATTGTACACTGATGAGGGGCAAACACCCCCGAAACAGTTGTCTGTGTGCGGATTCAGGCTTGGCTTTCAATTCCCAGTCATTGTTACAAGGCTTGTATAAAGAGTCTAACACTGACTTACAGGGATGATGCCTTCCAATAGGTGGCACTGCAGAGGCATTGTCCCATCTCCCTTATTTGCATATTATCCAGAGGAGAATGAATGGCCTTATAAGTCTCCTCACTCACTCCCCTTCTAGTTGCTCTCCCTAAGGAGAAAAGATAGCATTTATAACCCACATTACAGGCCTCTTACTAGCCAAACCAGAAACCTATTGTACACTGATGAGGGGCAAACCCCCCGAAACAGCTGTCTGTGTGCGGATTCAGGCTTGGCTTTCAATTCCCAGTCATTGTTACAAGGCTTGTATAAAGAGTCTAACACTGACTTGCAGGAATGCTGCCTTCCAATAGGTGGCACTGCAGAGGTATTGTTCAATCTCCCTTATTTGCAGAAACTATGTGAAACGGAAACCAAAGTACACTATGGTTCCGTCCCGATTCCTATCCCTATGCCCATGTGAAAAGAAGCTAAGGGCTTCTTCAAATGGACGTATTTGCATGCAAAGTGATGTTAATGGCTTCTTTCACATGAACATTTTTTTTGTGTCCATTTTGGTCGTGCACAAAAAACTAGGACCAGCTTTAACTTTCTGTATATTTGCACAGTAAAAGTCCCATATAAGTCTATGGCTCAAGCCGATGTAAACAGGCCCGGCAGCAGAAAAAAGTACAGTAAGGAGTGTGGATCCGCTAGTGAGAGGATCTGAAAGAGCTGCATTTAGAGGGAATTACGTCACTCACTGACACTGTAAATCTAAGCCGGATCTTTCCTTTTTCTTCACCAGTACAACTACTGAGTAGAAGCCAATCGGAGTGGAGCATGACATTTCCAATTTTTGAAAATTGAAGGATATCTTGCAAAATGAGTGCAAATTCACCATAAACATATGCGGAAATACGCTCGCCTCAGCGCAATGTATTTGGGCAGTGAACTAGGTTGATTTGTGTTTGTATCGGCGCATAATACTGTACTTTTTGCGCACGCAGGGCCTATTTATATGCGTGCGTAACACACCCCTGCTCTGATTTAAAGGGCTATTTAGATGTGTTCTGTTCCCCGTGGTTTTGCGCAGTGTTTCACACATCCCCTTGGGGACTCTTGGCGCACAAATACACAGGAAAATAGAGCAGGTCTTTATTGGGGCGCGGCTGACATGTGTGCAAAAAAATCATTTAAGTGAAAGAACCCATTGACATCAATACGTTCTATACACTGCATATTACGCGTCTATATTTTAAATGCACAAAAACTCTTGAAAGTACGTCTTTTTGAAGAAGCCCTTAGGGTGTGCTCACTGGGGCAGATTTGATACATACATTTCGGTGGCTGACAATCCGTCCCATTTATCTGAGTGGGGTTTGCAGAAATCCATGCAGAATCAACCTCATTCATATGTACGGAACGGATTTACAGTCACAGAAGTTCATGTCCAAAATCTGCTACATTGGATGGGTAGCACTGACAGCCGGAGGAACAGAGCGGCATCTGCCACACAGATGAAAGATGCACCAGACGTACGACAGCTGCAAGGAAAGTGAGGAAAGGCACTGTCAGTCATATAACACAGTGCAAGAAATGCAAATAGTAGATAGGGGTTCCTGTTCAATTTGACCCGTGCCTGCAGTAGCAAACTGAGCCACAACGCTATTTGCTTCCAGCACTGTCCTCACTGACAGAGGGCCCAGCAATGAGCTGATCTGCGGGGATCCCAAGCGACAGACCCCCACCAATCATCTACTGATGGCCTGTTCTGACAATAGGTCATCAATACAAAAAGTCCCTGATGACCCCTTTAACTTGTAGCTCTGATATTGACATTATTCCATACCCGAACTCTACTATGTTGCTGTTTCTCATTGAAGGCTACATAGGACATACAGTATCTCGTAAATAGCTGTGCACATTGTAATCTCACAGAGCTTTACAAAATGAGGATTTCATTTAAGTCTCCTACTGGGACAGAGAGGTACAGCAGCCTATTGCGTAGTACATATATTACCTTGGTAAATACCTGTTTTGTTCTTTTGTCCATATGGACCTGGTTGAGATCTGCCGGCTAAAGGCTCCGATAAATAGTGTTACTGTTCTTGGATGAAATGGCTGTCGATACACTACTTTCCTAATATAATCAAAGCCTTTAAGTTGAGACATATGGAGCATATTGGCCAAAGCAAATGCGTTAACTTTATCCCCAACAAGTGTGTTTTCTGCTATTTTAAGCGAATTACAAACCAGAGGGTCAAAGTGTTTTTTAATAAATCTCCACATATTATTCTACCTCACTGCAAAATGTGTGTAGAAAACAGTCTGTCTGCAAGAGCCAAGACATAAGGAACAGATGAGAAATTCAAAGTATTTAATACTTGCTTTCGGTACAGCTTCATGTGCTAGAATTCAAAGAATCTAGATTGTAAAGCCACGGCGGGTTTAGCTGCTCATCAAAGCTGAGGATACAATAGTTTACAAATATGTTTGTGAAAAAGCAGACAATCATATCCATCACGGGACAAGGCAGACGAGGGTCTGATAAAGGCCAAGCCAAGTGTTTATGAGCTGATAAAGCGCAATCTTATCGCTGCAAGCTCTTTACTTCTCACAGAGTCCCAGTCGAGAAGCAAATTTCCCAAAGGTGGGGTACTGTGTTCTTTCTTTAATAACTACCATACCTTAAAAGTGACTAAATGTCCCCTTTTTTCTAGCATGATTTTTGGAATCCATATTAACCTTTTGTAAGGGGTTCAGAAGACTGGGTGATGGGCAGAGACGCAACTGTTTGGTCACGTGTTACAGTTGTGTGTCAAATGTGCAACAAATTGTACAGGGCATGACCAGATGGACTTTTAGTAATTGGCTAGTGCGCAGGTTAGCTGAGAGCTGGGAGTGTTAAACTGCAGAGGAGGACAGCAAGAACAGTTGCTGTATAATAGGTGCAACAGTCTACAGGGGCAAGAGAAAGAGCCAGAGGACAGAAAGGAGCATCAGAGTGGTTACAAGACAGGGAGTACTCCTGCATTGGGATCGTAAGTGAGGGTGGCCTCAGAAAACACGCACATTAACTAAGCTTATATAAACTTAGCAAGCCTGTTGTTAGGAATCCAGGATTTATCCTTTTGTTGATGAATATGATGATTATGAGAGGGCTGCTGTGGTTCTGTCATGTTGTAAGCTGCTTCTCCTATATGGTGGTCGCACCCTAACCAGCTAGTCACACAGCAAAAAGTTGAGCGTTGGTATAGTGCCCTGGGCTAGAATTTTCCTAGTCAGGTGGAAGGCAGGTTCAGTTCACGGTTTGCTTGTATGAAAACTTGGTGGTTACAACCTTCATAAAGACAAAATCAATGGAGGCAGAATTTACGTAAAGGGGTTGTTTGATAAAAAAATAAGAGGCGTTGTTCTTGTAGTGACTATACCTTACCTTACTAATGACCCTTTATTTTAAGTACAACCTGTGGCTCCACTGTTCCCCAGGGTCACCTGACTCAAAGACTGCATCAATGGTTGCGGCAGAATGTCTGTCTGCCAATCAGATGATCGTCTGCCCCTCTTGCCCTGCCCTTTAGACGGAACAACACAATAGGACACAAAAACTTTCTACAGCACAACTGCACTGTATGCCTCAGCTGTAGAAAGAAGCAATCAGTTGTCTTGTTCCATCTGAAATGGGGAATGAGTGGGGCAGAGAAGCACCTGATCAGTAGTCGGACATCCTTCACCACTTTGAGGTTCTAAGGGAGCCTCTAAAGATCATCCTCCCTGGCCTCGCCCAGGTTGATTCTTCTGATCTGTCCTGTCCAGTATATTCTAGCTATGCCCCTGGAATTTAAAAATTGTATAGGTAATGCATATTGGAAGATGGAACAATGCCTCTACAGCGCCACATATTAGAAGGTAGCATTCCTGCAAGTCAATGTCTTACCTTTTAACAGGTCTTGCAACATGACTGGGAATATAAGCCAAAACCAGAGTCTTTTCCAGAAGGAAAAGAGTAACCATGTACAGTCAGCTGTTTCATAGTTTTTGCCCATCAACAGTGTATAGTAGATTGCTGGCTGACTTGGTAAGAGGCTTATTATACGGTTATAGAGGATTAAACTTGTTCAATCGGGAGAGATCCCACTAGGTGTGAAACTTATAAGGCCGCACATGATCCTCTCAGAAATGTATGCAAATGAAAAGATGGAACGATGCCTCTACAGCGCCACCTATTAGAAGGCAACATTTCTGCAAGTCAATTTCTGATCTTTTACAGGTCTTGTAACATTACTGGGAATATAAACCAAAGCCAGAGTCTTCACCAGAAGAAAAAGATAACCATGTATAGGTAGTTTATAAACTGCTCACTTATGGAGCCTCAATCTATCAGGAAAAAGGAGCTCCTGATGGCTTCCCTATTCAGATAAGAATAAGTAGAGGGGTGATCACATATGTGCATAGGTGTTCTTTTTGAAATCTAAGTCAATCATTGGCTTGAAATCCTGAGACATCAGATGAGACAAATATGTGCATCTGAGGCCACGTCTTATATATGTGACTGTTAGAGATGAGCGAACACCAAAATGTTCGGGTGTTCGTTATTCGTAACGAACTTCCCGTGATGCTCGAGGGTTCGTTTCGAACAACGAACCCCATTGAAGTCAATGGGCGACCAGAACATTTTTGTATTTCGCCGATGCTCGCTAAGGTTTTCATGTGTGAAAATCTGGGCAATTCAGGAAAGTGATGGGAATGACACAGTGACGGATAGGGCAGGCGAGGGGCTACATGTTGGGCTGCATCCTAAGTTCACAGGTCCCACTATTAAGCCACAATAGCGGCAAGAATGGGCCCCCCCCCCTCCCAACAACTTTTACTTCTGAAAAGCGCTCATTAGCATGGCATACCTTTGCTAAGCACCACACTACCTCCAACAAAGCACAATCACTGCCTGCATGACACTCCACTGCCACTTCTCCTGAGTTACATGCTGCCCAACCGCACCCCCTCCCCCCCACAGCGCACACCAAAGTGTCCCTGCGCAGCCTTCAGCTGCCCTCATGCCACACCACGCTCATGTCTATTTAGAAGTGCGTCTGCCACGACGAGGGACCGCAGGCACACACTGCACAGGGTTGGCACGGCTAGGTAGCGACCCTCTTTAATAGGGGCGGGGCGATAGCCCACAATGCTGTACAGAAGCAATGAGAAATACAATCCTGTGCCACCGCCATCAGGAGCTGCACACGTGGGCATAGCAATGGGGAACCTATGTGCCACACACTATTCATTCTGTCAAGGTGTCTGCATGCCCCAGTCAGACTGGTTATATGCACCTTAACAGTAACCGCGTTGGTGGTAATGTGGTGGTGACTGCGGACCTAGTACCACGGTTGTATTTTGTTGGTTTTCGGAATGTGGCCAGGATTAAGTGGGCCGTGGCGGGGGGATGGTGGGGGGGCTCTCTTGTAGTGTCGGTAAAGGTGAAATTCTTGGACTGCCACCAGACGAACCAATGCAAAGGCATTTGCCAACAATGTTTTCCCTGTTGGAGGAGGAGGGGGATGTTTTTGAGGCACTACGTGTCCTCTCCACGTGTCCGTGGTTATATGCACCTTAACAGTAACCGCGTTGGTGGTAATGTGGTGGTGACTGCGGACCTAGTACCACGGTTGTATTTTGTTGGTTTTCGGAATGTGGCCAGGATTAAGTGGGCCGTGGCGGGGGGATGGTGGGGGGGCTCTCTTGTAGTGTCGGTAAAGGTGAAATTCTTGGACTGCCACCAGACGAACCAATGCAAAGGCATTTGCCAACAATGTTTTCCCTGTTGGAGGAGGAGGGGGATGTTTTTGAGGCACTACGTGTCCTCTCCACGTGTCCGTGGTTATATGCACCTTAACAGTAACCGCGTTGGTGGTAATGTGGTGGTGACTGCGGACCTAGTACCACGGTTGTATTTTGTTGGTTTTCGGAATGTGGCCAGGATTAAGTGGGCCGTGGCGGGGGGATGGTGGGGGGGCTCTCTTGTAGTGTCGGTAAAGGTGAAATTCTTGGACTGCCACCAGACGAACCAATGCAAAGGCATTTGCCAAGAATGTTTTCCCTGTTGGAGGAGGAGGGGGATGTTTTTGAGGCACTACGTGTCCTCTCCACGTGTCCGTGGTTATATGCACCTTAACAGTAACCGCGTTGGTGGTAATGTGGTGGTGACTGCGGACCTAGTACCACGGTTGTATTTTGTTGGTTTTCGGAATGTGGCCAGGATTAAGTGGGCCGTGGCGGGGGGATGGTGGGGGGGCTCTCTTGTAGTGTCGGTAAAGGTGAAATTCTTGGACTGCCACCAGACGAACCAATGCAAAGGCATTTGCCAACAATGTTTTCCCTGTTGGAGGAGGAGGGGGATGTTTTTGAGGCACTACGTGTCCTCTCCACGTGTCCGTGGTTATATGCACCTTAACAGTAACCGCGTTGGTGGTAATGTGGTGGTGACTGCGGACCTAGTACCACGGTTGTATTTTGTTGGTTTTCGGAATGTGGCCAGGATTAAGTGGGCCGTGGCGGGGGGATGGTGGGGGGGCTCTCTTGTAGTGTCGGTAAAGGTGAAATTCTTGGACTGCCACCAGACGAACCAATGCAAAGGCATTTGCCAAGAATGTTTTCCCTGTTGGAGGAGGAGGGGGATGTTTTTGAGGCACTACGTGTCCTCTCCACGTGTCCGTGGTTATATGCACCTTAACAGTAACCGCGTTGGTGGTAATGTGGTGGTGACTGCGGACCTAGTACCACGGTTGTATTTTGTTGGTTTTCGGAATGTGGCCAGGATTAAGTGGGCCGTGCCGGGGGGATGGTGGGGGGGCTCTCTTGTAGTGTCGGTAAAGGTGAAATTCTTGGACTGCCACCAGACGAACCAATGCAAAGGCATTTGCCAACAATGTTTTCCCTGTTGGAGGAGGAGGGGGATGTTTTTGAGGCACTACGTGTCCTCTCCACGTGTCCGTTCCATGTAAGCAATAGTAGCACTCAAGACAGGCCCCAGTAACAATTCTGAAGCAGCAGTATAGCGGGAGCGCAGTCTTCGTTCCATGTAAGCAATAGTAGCACTCAAGACAGGCCCCAGTAACAATTCTGAAGCAGCAGTATAGCGGGAGCGCAGTCTTCGTTCCATGTAAGCAATAGTAGCACTCAAGACAGGCCCCAGTAACAATTCTGAAGCAGCAGTATAGCGGTAGCGCAGTCTTCGTTCCATGTAAGCAATAGTAGCACTCAAGACAGGCCCCAGTAACAATTCTGAAGCAGCAGTATAGCGGGAGCGCAGTCTTCGTTCCATGTAAGCAATAGTAGCACTCAAGACAGGCCCCAGTAACAATTCTGAAGCAGCAGTATAGCGGGAGCGCAGTCTTCGTTCCATTTCAGTAGCCTTAGTATAGCCAAGGCACAAGTGACATTTATGTAGCTAAACTGTAGGCCAACCCCACACACCTTTCTGTACCATGAGTGCAGGCGAAGAACATAGAAATTACTATGATTACACTGTAGGTGAGGGCCCCAAAAAATTGGTGTACCAACAGTACTAATGTACCTCAGTAAAAATTGGCCATGCCCAACCAAGATGGCAGGTGAATCGCTTTGGTTAATGTGGCTTAAGTGGTAACTAGGCCTGGAGGCAGCCCAGTGTAACGAAAAATTGGTTCAAGTTAAAGTTCCAACGCTTTTAAGCTAATTGAAACTTATAAAAATTGTTCTGAAAAATTATTTGAGTGAGCCTTGTGGCCCTAAGAAAAATTGCCCGTTCAGCGTGATTACGTGAGGTTTCAGGAGGAGGAGCAGGAGGAGGAGGAGGAGGAATATTAGACACAGATTGATGAAGCACAAATGTCCCCGTTTTGGATGGTGAGAGAGAACGTAGCTTCCATCCGCGGGTGCAGCCTACGTATTGCTTACGTATCGCTGCTGTCCGCTGGTGGAGAACAGAAGTCTGGCGAAATCCAGCCTTTGTTCATCTTGATGAGTGTTAGCCTGTCGGCACTGTCGGTTGACAAGCGGCTACGCTTATCGGTGATGATTCCCCCAGCCGCACTAAACACCCTCTCCGACAACACGCTAGCCGCAGGACAAGCAAGCACCTCAAGGGCATACAGGGCTAGTTCAGGCCACGTGTCCAGCTTCGACACCCAGTAGTTGTAGGGGGCAGAGGCGTCACCAAGGATGGTCGTGCGATCCGCTACGTACTCCCTCACCATCCTTTTGCAGTGCTCCCGCCGACTCAGCCGTGACTGGGGAGCGGTGACACAGTCTTGGTGGGGAGCCATAAAGCTGGCCAGGCCCTTAAAGACTGTTGCACTGCCTGGGATGTACATGCTGCTCGATCTACGCACATCCCCTGCAACATGGCCCTCGGAACTGCGCCTTCTGCCACTAGCGCTGTCGGCTGGGAATTTTACCATCAGCTTGTCCGCAAGGGTCCTGTGGTATAGCAACACTCTCGAACCCCTTTCCTCTTCGGGAATCAGAGTGGGCAGGTTCTCCTTATACCGTGGATCGAGCAGTGTGTACACCCAGTAATCCGTAGTGGCCAGAATGCGTGCAACGCGAGGGTCACGAGAAAGGCATCCTAACATGAAGTCAGCCATGTGTGCCAGGGTACCTGTACGCAACACATGGCTGTCTTCACTAGGAAGATCACTTTCAGGATCCTCCTCCTCCTCCTCCTCCTCAGGCCATACACGCTGAAAGGATGACAGGCAATCAGCCGGTGTACCGTCAGCAGCGGGCCAAGCTGTCTCTTCCCCCTCCTCCTCATCCTCCTCATGCTCCTCCTCCTCCTCCTGTACGCGCTGAGAAATAGACAGGAGGGTGCCCTGACTATCCAGCGGCATACTGTCTTCCCCCGCCCCCGTTTCCGAGCGCAAAGCAGCTGCCTTTATGGTTTGCAGGGAATTTCTCAAGATGCATAGCAGAGGAATGGTGACGCTAATGATTGTAGCATCGCCGCTCACCACCTGGGTAGACTCCTCAAAATTACCAAGGACATGGCAGATGTCTGCCAACCAGGCCCACTCTTCTGAAAGGAATTGAGGAGGCTGACTCCCACTGCGCCGCCCATGTTGGAGTTGGTATTCGACTATAGCTCTACGCTGTTCATAGAGCCTGGCCAACATGTGGAGCGTAGAGTTCCACCGTGTGGGCACGTCGCACAGCAGTCGGTGCACTGGCAGCTTAAAGTGATGTTGCAGGGTGCGCAGGGTGGCAGCGTCCGTGTGGGACTTGCGGAAATGTGCGCAGAGCCGGCGCGCCTTTACGAGCAGGTCTG
Organism: Eleutherodactylus coqui; assembly: GCF_035609145.1. Lineage (NCBI taxonomy): Eukaryota > Metazoa > Chordata > Amphibia > Anura > Eleutherodactylidae > Eleutherodactylus > Eleutherodactylus coqui. The sequence goes on from NC_089841.1 coordinate 78,596,396, forward strand.
ACAAGCGTGGGTAGCTTTTCAGAAACCGCTGAACCACCAAATTAAAGACGTGGGCCAGGCATGGCACGTGCGTGAGGCTGCCGAGCTGCAGAGCCGCCACCAGGTTACGGCCGTTGTCACACACGACCATGCCCGGTTGGAGGCTCAGCGGCGCAAGCCAGCGGTCGGTCTGCTGTGTCAGACCCTGCAGCAGTTCGTGGGCCGTGTGCCTCTTATCGCCTAAGCTGAGTAGTTTCAGCACGGCCTGCTGACGCTTGCCCACCGCTGTGCTGCCACACCGCGCGACACCGACTGCTGGCGACATGCTGCTGCTAACACATCTTGATTGTGAGACAGAGGAGGAGGAGGAGGAGGAGGGTGCTTTAGTGGAGGAAGCATACACCTCCGCAGATACCACCACCGAGCTGGGGCCCGCAATTCTGGGGGTGGGTAGGACGTGAGCGGTCCCAGGCTCTGACTCTGTCCCAGCCTCCACTAAATTCACCCAATGTGCCGTCAGGGAGATGTAGTGGCCCTGCCCGCCTGTGCTTGTCCACGTGTCCGTAGTTAAGTGGACCGTGGCAGTAACCGCGTTGGTGAGGGCGCGCACAATGTTGCGGGAGACGTGGTCGTGCAGGGCTGGGACGGCACATCGGGAAAAGTAGTGGCGACTGGGAACTGAGTAGCGCGGGGCCGCCGCCTCCATGATACTTTTGAAGGACTCCGTTTCCACAACCCTATACGGCAGCATCTCAAGGCTGATGAATTTTGCGATGCGGACGGTTAACGTTTGAGCGTGCGGGTGCGTGGCGGCGTACTTGCGCTTGCGCTCGAACACTTGCGCAAGCGACGGCTGAACGGTGCGCTGAACTACACTGCTGGATGGGGCCGAGGACAGCGGAGATGAGGGTGTGGGTGCAGGCCATGAGGCGGTAGTGCCTGTGTCCTGAGAGGGGGGTTGCATCTCAGTGGCAGGTTGGGGCACAGGGGGAGAGGCAGGGGTGCAAACCGGAGGCGGTGAACGGCCTTTGTCCCACCTTGCGGGGTGCTTGGCCATCATATGTCTGCGCATGGTGGTGGTGGTGAGGCTGTTGGTGTTGGCTCCCCGGCTGAGCTTTGCGCGACAAAGGTTGCACACCACTGTTCGTCGGTCGTCAGGCGTCTCTGTGAAAAACTGCCAGACCTTAGAGCACCTCGGCCTCCGCAGGGTGGCATGGCGCGAGGGGGCGCTTTGGGAAACACTTGGTGGATTATTCGGTCTGGCCCTGCCTCTACCCCTGGCCACTGCACTGCCTCTTGCAACCTGCCCTGCTGATGCCCTTGACTCCCCCTCTGAAGACCTGTCCTCCTGAGTAAGCGTTGCACACCAGGTGGGGTCAGTCACCTCATCGTCCTGCTGCTCTTCCTCCGAATCCTCTGTGCGCTGCTCCCTGGGACTTACTGCCCTTACTACTACCTCACTGCAAGACAACTGTGTCTGATCGTCATCGTCCTCCTCACCCACAGAAAGTTGTTGAGACAGTTGGCGGAAGTCCCCAGCCTCTTCCCCCGGACCCCGGGAACTTTCGAATGGTTGGGCATCAGTGACGATAAACTCCTCTGGTGGGAGAGGAACCGCTGCTGCCCAATCTAAGCAGGGGCCCGAGAACAGTTCCTGGGAGTGTTCCCGCTCCTGAGCAGGTGTCATTGTAGTGGAGTGAGGAGGCTGGGAGGAAGGAGGAGCAGCAGACAGAGGATTCGGATTGGCAGCAGTGGACGGCGCAGAACTGCGGGTAGACGATAGGTTGCTCGAAGCACTTTCTGCCATCCAGGACAGGACCTGCTCACACTGCTCATTTTCTAATAACCGTCTCCCGCGTGGACCCATTAATTGGGCGATGAATGTGGGGACGCCAGAAACGTGCCTCTCTCCTAATCGCGCAGCAGACAGCTGCGACACACCTGGATCAGGAGCTTGGCCTGTGCCCACACCCTCACTTGGCCCTCCGCGTCCTCGGCCACGTCCACGTCCACGTCCTCTAGGCTTACCCCTACCCCTCAGCATGCTGTATTACCAGTGATTAGATTTCCCAGGCAGGAAATAAATTGGCGCAAGACTGCAGGCCAAATATAATTTTTGCCCTTTTTGGAAAACGAAAGGCCCCACTGCCTCTAGTGAATGAATTATCTAAGTTTAATAACTGTGCTGTGTCCCTGCTTATGTGTCACAGAACGTGAGGGTAGCAGAGTTATTAACTGTGGCAGAGCAGGTATTTTTTTTTCCCAATTAAGGAAAGCAAATGGCGAACCCAGCAGTAAAGCGTAGCTGGCTGCGTATGATTTAGCAATGTTTTTCACGCAGCTCACACGTCTCCACAGGCGTAAGGACGGACACAGGCTGGACAAATAGATTTCTTTTCAGTTTTTTCCCACCAACAGGCAGCACTGCGTATATTCAATGAACCTGAGAAGTTTAATAACTGTGCTGTGTCCCTGCTTATGTGTCACAGAACGTGAGGGTAGCAGAGTTATTAACTGTGGCAGAGCAGGTATTTTTTTTCCCAATTAAGGAAAGCAAATGGCGAACCCAGCAGTAAAGCGTAGCTGGCTGCGTATGATTTAGCAATGTTTTTCACGCAGCTCACACGTGTCCACCGCCCGTAAGGACGGACACAGGCTGGACAAATAGATTTGTTTTCAGTTTTTTCCCACCAACAGGCAGCACTGCGTATATTCAATGAACCTGAGAAGTTTAATAACTGTGCTGTGTCCCTGCTTATGTGTCACAGAACGTGAGGGTAGCAGAGTTATTAACTGTGGCAGAGCAGGTATTTTTTTTCCCACTTAAGGAAAGCAAATGGCGAACCCAGCAGTAAAGCGTAGCTGGCTGCGTATGATTTAGCAATGTTTTTCACGCAGCTCACACGTCTCCACAGGCGTAAGGACGGACACAGGCTGGACAAATAGATTTCTTTTCAGTTTTTTCCCACCAACAGGCAGCACTGCGTATATTCAATGAACCTGAGAAGTTTAATAACTGTGCTGTGTCCCTGCTTATGTGTCACAGAACGTGAGGGTAGCAGAGTTATTATAACTCTTGGAGAGCAGGTATTTTTTTTCCCAATTAAGGAAAGCAAATGGCGAACCCAGCAGTAAAGCGTAGCTGGCTGCGTATGATTTAGCAATGTTTTTCACGCAGCTCACACGTGTCCACCGCCCGTAAGGACGGACAGAGGCTGGACAAATAGATTTGTTTTCAGTTTTTTCCCACCAACAGGCAGCACTGCGTATATTCAATGAACCTGAGAAGTTTAATAACTGTGCTGTGTCCCTGCTTATGTGTCACAGAACGTGAGGGTAGCAGAGTTATTAACTGTGGCAGAGCAGGTATTTTTTTTCCCACTTAAGGAAAGCAAATGGCGAACCCAGCAGTAAAGCGTAGCTGGCTGCGTATGATTTAGCAATGTTTTTCACGCAGCTCACACGTCTCCACAGGCGTAAGGACGGACACAGGCTGGACAAATAGATTTGTTTTCAGTTTTTTCCCACCAACAGGCAGCACTGTGTATATTCAATGAACCTGAGAAGTTTAATAACTGTGCTGTGTCCCTGCTTATGTGTCACAGAACGTGAGGGTAGCAGAGTTATTATAACTCTTGGAGAGCAGGTATTTTTTTTCCCAATTAAGGAAAGCAAATGGCGAACCCAGCAGTAAAGCGTAGCTGGCTGCGTATGATTTAGCAATGTTTTTCACGCAGCTCACACGTGTCCACCGCCCGTAAGGACGGACACAGGCTGGACAAATAGATTTGTTTTCAGTTTTTTCCCACCAACAGGCAGCACTGCGTATATTCTATGAATAATAACTGTGTTGTGGCCCTGCCTATACAATTCTTTCCCTGCAGTATCAATGGAGGGTGGAATGCTCTGCAGAGGCGATTTTGAGAAGCCCAAAAAAAATGCAGCACAGCCAACAGCAGCCTGGACAGTACTGCACACGGATAAATATGGCCCTAGAAAGGACCGTTGAGGTTCTTGAAGGCTACACTCACTCCTAACACTCTCCCTGCCTATGCAGCACTTCTGTCCCTAATGCCAGGTGCAACGGTCTGCAGAGGCGATTTTGAGAAAAAAAAAATCCCACTGCTAACAGCAGCCAACACACAGCTATCAGTGGCCCTAATAAGGACCTTTGGGGGGTCTTGAAGCCTACACTAACTACCAATTCTTTCCCTACAGCAGCTCCGGTATAAACAGCACTGTCCCTCATCTAACTCACACCGCATCTGAGGCGAGCCGCGGGAGGGGCCGACTTTTATATTAGGCGAACACCTGATCTCGCCAGCCACTCACAGCAGGGGGGTGGTATAGGGCTTGAACGTCACAGGGGGAAGTTGTAATGCCTTCCCTGTCTTTCAATTGGCCAGAAAAGCGCGCTAACGTCTCAGGGAAGGAAGTGAAAGTAACCAGAACACCGCATGGTGTTCGTCACGAATAACGAACATCCCGAACACCCTAATATTCGCACGAATATCAAGCTCGGACGAACGCGTTCGCTCATCTCTAGTGACTGTGTTAGGGGTTTAAAGAGAGTTCCAGGTCCCAGAAATGGAAGTTTTTTTTTCCCAAAGGCCTCCATTAACCCTGATCTGGCCCTTCTTTCCTTCTTCGCCTTTTTTCTTTTTGGGTAATGCTGTTTTACACTGAATTCAATGGGTATGATTTTTAATATAGCTCTCTCAGCAATAAATAAATGCATCCCTTACACATTCAACATTTCATCCGGATGAACAGGAAATACATTTTTGCCTTGTTCTACATGGTTGCCTGGAATGTTCTGACATTGCTTCCTGTGCATTTGGAGCCTAAAGATATTCCTAAATGCTTAATTTTGCTACTTTTAGGAAAGAGGTTACTGATTTATCTACATTTCCTCTATATGGAAACACTTAGGATGTTGCTGAGTAAAGGTTATGTTTAGTCTACAAGACTTAATGCCAGAATTAACACTAAATCCTTATATATCTATCCACAAATTAGTATGCTAGAAAGTTCAATGACAAAAAGATGGGGGAAAAAAATCATATTTTTGTGACTGTGCTGTGCGTCTATGTCCGTACTGAAAAAGCCCATTAAGAATATGAATCTTATACATGCTGATGTCATAGCCTTTTATAAATATAGAACCTACATACATGATGTACTCGTCACCCAGAATTACTACTGATATTGGCAATTATTACTCCTAGATGATTTACTGTATTTGCATGCATAATTAACATTATATACTGGGGACAGACACAAGTATAGCATTAGATGATTATGTACTGGCCACTTTAAGAAAATATAATCAACTACTTTTTATATTAAAACAATAACTAAAATAAAAATGTCTGCACAGAACCGCTTCCAATCTGGAGAACTCAGCGTGACCATTTATTGTATTTACACAGTGTAATACTACATTTGTCCTGCAGTGGCCACTCTAGGAAATGTCTGTGACCACCTAAAAATACTGGCTACAACAAATGTCATTTGTAATACAGACAAATCTGAGTCTTAAGGCAGCAAAAATGCAGTCCTAAGCTCTCACTCATGATCTGAAGGTTTCGGGTTCAATCCCCGTAAGGTTCAGGTAGCCAACTCAAGGTTGACTCAGCCATCCATCCTTCTGAGGTCGGTAAAATGAGTACCCAGCTTGGTCGGGGGTAATAAATAAATTACCTGAAAGTACTGTGAAATAAGTTGGCACTATACAAATAATAAGATTTATTTTTTATTTACTTCTAAAAATATTTTAAAGGGAATCTGTCCACAGCTTTAAGTACCATAAATAAAGTTATGGTACTTCTAGATTAGATGATGGCGAGTCTGGAGAGCTGAGTCTCATACTCACCCCGTCCCCCTGCTTCTTTACTGTCCTCCAGCAAAGCCAGCACACGCACACCAGCTTCATTTTTTCAATAGGCTGTGCCCATGTAGTTCCACAAACAACTAGAAGGAAACGGTACTGCGCATGCCCAAAGGCAGAAGGAGGTAGGAGATGCCGCTGGCCATGAGCAATGACTATAACATTGGGGTACAAAACCACTAGAGAAAACAGGAAATTAAACTGCAAGACACAGAAAACTTAGAGTACAAGATAATGGACACTGGTCCTCACCAGTATTTTTACAGATTCATAACTTGAAATAGTGTCGCTAGGTTTGATAGTGGATGGACATATCTAGGCTTGAGAGATGGGTTTATTTGGCGTATCGGAGGCATGGATGGTGGTCTGACAATGGCCAATGTCCTGCCACAACTTCTTTGTAGTAGCGAGACTCCATGAGTGCTAGCTATGGCCGCAATATCCAATTTAAACAGAGGCCCAGACATTTACATATCTGCCAATTAACTTTTATTACAATAACAAGCACATTTCAATTCCAGCACAAGTACTGGAGTTCTAGGCTTAAACATTGCAGAAACAACCAGACTAATGAATAATACAAACGGTCTTTGTATCATAGCAATAATTATGAGTTCCGGTTCCTTGTTTTAGGCACAGGGCTCCAGTAGAAGAGAGAGTCTCACCCAGGTATGAGCAGCATGATAGAAGCCAACAATGCAAAATTCTAGTTCTACTACTTTATCACCTGGTTCTGCATTCACCAACGCTGCATCATAGAAACACCGGTGTCACCATGATAATGCTGCCCTCCAGGAGTCACTGCTGTATACCAGCTAGACCAAGCTCAGCCGCACTACTAAGCCGCACTCCTCTTACACTTCACGCTCGCCCGGATGCCCACCCTTCTTAAAGGCATATCACACCAAAATAAATAACAATGATATGATAAGGGTAGCTTGGAGGGCACCCATAACATACAGAAAGGCTAATTTATTAGAGGCACTGGCCCTTTCATGATTTGAGCTCTTCTTTATGAAGATTAGACCCCTGACCCCAGAGTGCAGCATAAAATCAAGTGAGATCAGTATTCCGTGGATCAGTGTAAATCCACATCAGAATAGGAAAATCAAGTGACCTGACTGACATCGAAAGAGGCCGGTATCTCAAAAATCGCGAACCTTATGGAATTTCTCATGCGATATATTGAGAGTATAAAAAGAAAGGCTGTGATCAATGAAAACATAATGTGAAAGAGGATCCTGTGGACGTGAGCAACTCATTGACGAAAGTGACCAGAGAAGGACGTGAAGAATCTTTCAGATGAACAGGTAGACCAGTCAACCGAATAGCAGTGGACTACAACACTGGTGCTCCAATTAACATATCTCAAATTCACAACTTGTCGTTCCTTAGCAAGGATGGGCTATAAGAGCAGATGATTAGTTCTACCGTAGCGTCATTGCTAAGAGAAACAGAAAGACAAGACTCCAGTGGGCCAAATAGCACAAAAAGTAGATTATTGAGCAGTGGAAAGCAACACCTGGTGAGACGAATCCAGATATCTGCTGCACCATGCTGATTGTAGGGTCAGAAATTGGCATAAGCAGCATGATTTGATGAACTCTTTTTGTCACCTGTTCAGAACATATCAGTATCTCCATCTACTTTGTGGCAACTTCCAGAAGCTTCCTGACCTCATGGGCCAAAATTCCTGCAGAATGACTTCAACACCTAGCAGAATCTATGCTATGCCAAAGTGCTGCGGTTTGTAAGGCCAAAGGAGATCCAAGGCATTCTTAGATGAGTGTCTCTAGTGTAGTAGATATTCATTGTATACTGTAGTCTAATGGGAATTATACACCATATTCACTCACATCCCCTACAAAAACATCCCCTGCTACAAATTGTTCATATAAGGTATGGGAGTATTTTTGGGTGAATAAACAGCATAGAACTAGCGGCAGCAACTAGGACAAATTCTTGCTGCGATATAGAGAGTTGTAAATCCTGCATCATATAAGGACAGCCTTGGAGCCCGATTGCATCAACTGAAACGGTTAAAGGACTCCTACCCAAAATGAATCTCCCAAGGAGTCTATAAAAGGACTACACACAATAATCCTAACCACTAATGACAGTGCTCCTCTCTAGAGGCCCCAGCGTGACATTACTTCTCACTTCCTCTTGAACACAAACAATGAGGAAAGAAGTTCAGATCCTTTCATGGGACACAATTCATGTAAGGAGTGTCGTGCGTAAAATATTTCAAGAACCCTAAATAGAATCATTTCATGTTTTGTTTACTATGACTGATTTGCAGCAACATTTTTCATTTTCCAGAACTGGATTCTGTGTCGATTGAGTTCATAATATATTTGAACCGTTTATTGCTTACAGACATTATTAACCCCTTAACCCCTTCTGTGGCAGGTTTATTATTACCATGTCAGTGCAGCAAGCCCCGGAGATTTTCCTGAGGTAATTCGAAGTGGCAAATGTGTACAGTGGTACAATAAATCTTTCGGGGTTTAACTGCATGGTCAGTGCAGCAAACCCCGGATATTTTCTGAGCGTGCCACTAAAGGGGTTAATACCGTAGTCTGTTTGTGCCTTAATGGCCAAATTATTTTTCCGTTTTTATCATCTTTGCATTCCAAGAGCCAAAGAACTTTTTAATTTTTCTGTCGACATAGCCATAGGACGGCTTGTTTTTTTGAATGATGTCATTTTGGGGTACATATAATGTATTGCGTAACTTTTATTAATTTTTTAGGAGAATTGGGGGAAAAAGAAATTCCACCATTGTTTTTTGGATTTCATTTTTACAGCATTCAGCCTGCAGAAAAAATAATGTCATATCTCTTAAGTTTTTTATGCTTTGCTTTTTTGTACACTAAAAATACTTTTTTTCCCACTAAAATTTGCTTTTGTGTCACCGCATTCCAAGAGCCATAGCATTTTTAGTTTTCCATCAAAGGAGCTCAATGGGGGCTTGTTTTTTGCAGGATGAACTCTAGTCTTCATTTATCCAATTTTTGTAGCTTTTTGATCATTTTTTTATTCCATTTTTTCTAGTGGCAAGATTAACAAAATCTGCAATTCTGGCATTTTCTTTAAATTTTATCTTATTTTTTTTTTACCTGCGTTCACCATGAAGCATAAATAATGGGTTTTTTTATGCAGTTATTTTTGGGGGGGAGGGGGTTGCAGCTTTTTTCACAATTTGTTTTAATGTACTTTTCCTATCACTGCGTTCAAAGACCCCTAACATTTTTTGCCAACTCTGCTGTTTGAGGTTCTTGCTGAATGATTTGTACTTTTTAATGGTACCATTTGTTGACCCATACAACTTTTTCATCACTTTCACCTCAACCAATTTTTATTTTTACTGGGCTGCCTCCAGGCCTAGTTACCAATTAAGCCACATTAACCAAAGCGATTAATGGGTTTCACCTGCCCTCTTGGTTGGGCATGGGCAATTTTTCTCAGGTACATTAGTACTGTTGGTACACCAATTTTTGGGGGCCCTCGCCTACAGTGTAATCCAATTAATTTTTAGCCCACCTGCATTACAGCTGACGTTACATCAGCTGTGTTGGGCACTGCAATGGGATATGTTTATGTACCGCCGGTGGCTTCCTGGCACCCACCCATGCTGTGGGTCCACAGGGAGTTGTAACTGCATGTGTCCACTTCTAAAGAACCCCAGTCTGACTGGGGCATGCAGTGTGGGCCGAAGCCCACCTGCATTAAACATGACATTATTACCTCAGCTGTGATGGGCAATGCAATGGGATATATTTATGTACCGCCGGTGGCTTCCTGGCACCCACCCATGCTGTGGGTCCACAGGGAGTTGTAACTGCATCTGTCCACTTCTAAAGAACCCAGGTCTGACTGGGGCATGCAGTGTGGGCCGAAGCCCACCTGCATTAAACATGACATTATTACCTCAGCTGTGATGGGCAATTCAATGGGATATATTTATGTACCGCCGGTGGGTTCCAGGGAGCCACCCATCCTGTGGGTCCACAGGGAGTTGTAACTGCATCTGTCCACTTCTAAAGAACCCCAGTCTGACTGGGGCATGCAGTGTGGGCCGAAGCCCACCTGCATTAAACATGACATTATTACCTCAGCTGTGATGGGCAATGCAATGGGATATATTTATGTACCGCCGGTGGCTTCCTGGCACCCACCCATGCTGTGGGTCCACAGGGAGTTGTAACTGCATGTGTCCACTTCTAAAGAACCCCAGTCTGACTGGGGCATGCAGTGTGGGCCGAAGCCCACCTGCATTAAACATGACATTATTACCTCAGCTGTGATGGGCAATGCAATGGGATATATTTATGTACCGCCGGTGGCTTCCTGGCACCCACCCATGCTGTGGGTCCACAGGGAGTTGTAACTGCATCTGTCCACTTCTAAAGAACCCAGGTCTGACTGGGGCATGCAGTGTGGGCCGAAGCCCACCTGCATTAAACATGACATTATTACCTCAGCTGTGATGGGCAATTCAATGGGATATATTTATGTACCGCCGGTGGGTTCCAGGGAGCCACCCATACTGTGGGTCCACAGGGAGTTGTAACTGCATCTGTCCACTTCTAAAGAACCCCAGTCTGACTGGGGCATGCAGTGTGGGCCGAAGCCCACCTGCATTAAACATGACATTATTACCTCAGCTGTGATGGGCAATGCAATGGGATATATTTATGTACCGCCGGTGGCTTCCTGGCACCCACCCATGCTGTGGGTCCACAGGGAGTTGTAACTGCATGTGTCCACTTCTAAAGAACCCCAGTCTGACTGGGGCATGCAGTGTGGGCCGAAGCCCACCTGCATTAAACATGACATTATTACCTCAGCTGTGATGGGCAATGCAATGGGATATATTTATGTACCGCCGGTGGGTTCCAGGGAGCCACCCATGCTGTGGGTCCACAGGGAGTTGTAACTGCATCTGTCCACTTCTAAAGAACCCCAGTCTGACTGGGGCATGCAGTGTGGGCCGAAGCCCACCTGCATTTAATCTGACGTTACTTCTGCTGTCCAGGGCACAGCAATAGGATACATTAATGTACAGCCGATGGGTTCCAGGGAGCCACCCATGCTGTGGCTGCACACGGAATTCCCATTGCGGAGTTGTACCTGCCTGTGACTATTTATAAAAAACCGCGGTCTGACTGGGGCATGCAGACACCTTGACAGAATGAATAGTGTGCGGCACATAGGTTCCCCATTGCTATGCCCACGTGTGCAGCTCCAGATGGAGGTGGCACAGGATTGGATTTCTCATTGCTTATGTACAGAATTGTGGACTATCGCCCCCCCCCTTTTAAAGAGGGTCGCTGCCTAGCCATGCCAACCCTCTGCAGTGTGTGCCTGCGGTTCCTCTGGCAGACGCACTTATAAATAGACATGAGGGTGGCGTGGCATGAGGGCAGCTGAAGGCTGGGCAGGGACAGTTTGGTGTGCGCTGTGGACACTGGGTCGTGGGGGGGGTTGGTCAGCATGTAACCCAGGAGAAGTGGCAGCGGAGTGTCATGCAGGCAGTGATTGTGCTTTGTTGGAGGTAGTGTGGTGCTTAGCTAAGGTATGCATTGCTAATGAGGGCTTTTCAGAAGTAAAAATTGTTGAGAGGGGGGGGCCCACTCTTGCCGCTATTGTGGCTTAATAGTGGGACCTGGGAACTTGAGATGCAGCCCAACATGTAGCCCCTCGCCTGCCCTATCTGTTGCTGTGTCGTTCCCATCACTTTCTTGAATTGCCCAGATTTTCACAAACGAAAACCTTAGCGAGCATCGGCGAAATACAAAAATGCTCAGGTCGCCCATTGACTTCAATGGGGTTCGTTACTCGAAACGAACCCTCGAGCATCGCGAAAAGTTCGTCTCGAGTAACGAGCACCCGAGCATTTTGGTGCTCGCTCATCTCTAAGCGTATCCACTGAATATGCAATAAATGTCTGATCGTTCTGGGTCGCAGATGGACCTGCATATATCACCAGAACCAGGGTCCTCATACTCCATCCCAGCTCATCAATAGCCAGAATTATAGAAACAGCCCAACTGGCCGTTCTACGCTGTTTCATGTAACTTCCATAAAAGTGAATGGGAGTTATTAAAAAGAATTAGACAGTGAGCTTGCTTTCCTGTTTGCCTTTAACTCTCATTCACATCTATGGAAGTTTTGGAAGCAGCACTGCACAGTCAGTGCAGCTGTTTCCATAGTCACGGCCACCGTTCGCTGTGTCATTACAGTAGTTATTCCCATCTCAGTCATGATTGGCTGAGATGGGAATACCACTTTATTGGTATGGACACCTTTAGGGTTAAATTTATTATTCTTGTAAATACATGTATTTTGGTCTGACAATCATTTTTGCAATGGGGTTTAATTTAAAATGTTGCACTGTTTGTTTTCTGCAGCTTTTACATATCACTGTATATTTTTATTGCAGTCTAAGTCTTAATAGAAGACCCATCAGTGAAGCTGGACTGATAGCTTACTTCCCTCTGCTCTCTCCTCTCCTGAACCTTCTTATAAGCTAACTAGTAATGACTAGGAAATTATAGCACCAGCAGCTACATGCACATCACACACACAGCTCTGCTACATGCACATCACACACACAGCTCTGGTACATGCACATTATACACACAGCTCTGCTACATGCACATCACACACCCACAGCTCTGGTACATGCACATCACACACACAGCTCTTTACATGCATGTCACACAGACAGCTCTGCTGCATGCATATCACACACACAGCTCTGCTACATGCACGTTACACACTACAGCTCTGCTACAAGCACATCACACACACCGCGCTTCTAAACGCGTCTCACACACAGCTCTGCTACACACAAGTCGCACACACACAGTTCTTCTACATCAGGTCACAGACATACAGCTCTGCTACATGCAGGTCACATATACACAGCTCTGCTACACACGTCACACACAACTCTGCTTCACACATATCACACACACAGCTCTGCTATGTGCATGTCACACACACACAGTTCTGCCACATGCACATCACATACACATAGTTCTACTACATGCATGCTTCACACACAACTCTGCTACATGCATGTCACACACACATAGCTCTGCTACATGCAGGTCACACACAGCTCTGGTACATGTACATCATATATAGCTCTGCTACATACATTCTTCATCCCATACAACAAGGATCAATACCAGCACAGCAGGGTACTGCACACACTGATCACCCCCTGGTTATGTGACCCTGAACTCCTCCCACACAGGTGACTGATTATAAGATGGTGGCCGTTAGTATTCCATAGCAACTGAGGTCGTGGGGACCAGTGATGACGTCACCATTATGTGATCAGGAGTGGACCATGTAACTCACTCATGAACACAGAGCCCAGGTGACTGATCACATGACGGTGACATCATCACAGGTCCTATGAGCACACGGCTGCTGTCAAGTTCTGCATGTTTTATGACGTCACCACCATGTGATCAGAGGTGGAGCATGTAACTCACTTGCTAGTATTTTGATTTATGATCACAATAAAGTTCATTTTTGTTGTCGTCATACATCAGCTAATAAAAATTACAGGACAGAAGAGATAAGGGCTGAAAACTAAAGGTACCTTTACACGGTACGAGTGTCGGGTGCATAGTTGTCTAAGTGAATGGAGGTGGAGTGGGCCAGGGATTATTTCGGCCACTCACCTCCATTCACAGTAAACAGGAGTCACTCATAGATTCAGTGATTGAGCGAGAAGTCACTCAGCAGTCATTTCATTTCAGTGAGCTGAAATGGAATGACTAGTGACAACTAAGTGACTTCTCACTTAATGCCCTGTCGGGGGCAATTTGTACAAGGGGTTGATAGCCACCCGAAAATTGCTCGCTTGAGCAATTATGTGGGAAACAATCAGCCTGTGTAAAGGTACCTTAAGCAGTCAGTCAGGATTCCCTGACAGATCTCCTATTTAGATTTAGACAAAATCACCAAAATGATTGTCAGCGCAAAATAGGTAAAGGTAAAGTCCCCTGGTGCAAGCACCAATACGTGACCGACTCCTAGGGTGTTTTCTGGCAGACTGTTTTTGCTGGGTGTTTTGTCATTGCCTTTCCCAGTCATCTGTTATCCCTCAGCAAGCTGGGTACTCATTTTACCGACCTCGGAAGGATGAGTCAACCTTGAGCCCGCAACCTTCAGGTCGTGAGCAAGAGCTTAGGACTTCATTCTGCTGTCCTAACACTCTGCGCCACACGAAGAGCTAAATACATTTATTTAAATGAAAAAAAGTATGATCTCAAAGGTGTCCATAGCCTTTACATTAAAGTAGAACCTTATAAACCATGTACACTGTTAGCACTCCTAGTGGCAGCTGCAAGCAGCCAAAATATTTCAGATTTTCTATTCCAACAAAGCAAATGATGGCAGTGCAGGAACCATTATATGATGGATACCAGAGGTGCCCAGTGGACCTAATTGATTATAATAAGGTCTGTTGGGTTTTTGTCATGGTATTTGTCACTTTATCATCACTTGCTGCACTACTTTTTTTCTGCATATTTGGAGGAATTTGCAACAGAAGCCGATGTGAACAAAACCTTATAGTGGCAATGTACAAGGGTATATAGGAGGTTATTTAAACTGTTTTAAAATAAAGTTATTTACATCACCCATATGCTTTTGTGTTGATCATGTCTTTTTATGTGTGGTATACCGGTGGTACCGAAAAGAAGCAGGAATCTTCTTCTGATGGCGGCGCGTGACTGGTATAGACTTTTGTTGCTCGGTGAAAGTCTGTGGAAGCCTTATGAGGCGGTATGCCAGACGACTTTGTTGGGGTAGGTTCAAGTGATTTTTTTTCCAGCAAGCTTTTTGCCTATTTTGTGATGGCTCATTCATATTAACAACATACAGGTGTAAAATTTTGTTCCCAGCACTGAAAGTTGAGCAATTTTTGCCGAAAAACAGCATGAAACCCCCTTGGCTCACCCTCCTTATTCACCCGATCTCGCTCTATATGACTTTTCTTATGAGTGCTTTAAGCAGTGGAAAAGGATATACAATTACACAGCTGCACGTTGTTTGTATAAGGCCTCCTTCCCACGAACGGATTTACGCCGCGTAAATTCGCGGCAAAAATCCGCTGCGTGGCCCCCTGCTATTAGGTTCTATTGAACCTAATAGCACAATGCTCACGATGCGTAATTCCACCGCGGAATTACGCACCGCGATTTCTCCCGTCCTCACCCGCAGCATGCTCTATTTGCTGCGGGTGAGGACGGGCTATACGCGCTGACGGCTTCCATTGCAGTCAATGGAAGCCGTCCGTTCATGCTATCTCCCGCTGTAACCAGCGGGAGATAGCGTGAAAAAACGCTTCCCCACCTACCGCCGCAGCGTCATTTGACGCGGCTGGCGCGTCATGTGACGCGGTGGGCGTGTCACACGACGCGACGGCGGTGGGCGGGGAAGCGTTTTCACGCTATCTCCCGCAGGTAAGTATAGGGGCTCTGGGGGGCGCCGTGACGGGCTTCACTGCGTAATATTACGCGGCGGAGCCCGTCACGCTCATGGGAAGGAGGCCTAAATCTGCCATCACAAAATAGGTGAAAAGCTGAACATACTTGTAAAAATAAAAATCATTGGATCTGAACGCAACCTTCCCCAACAACGTCAACTGGCATACCACCTCAGAAGGGGTCCACAGACATTCACCTAGCAACAGAAGCCTGTACCAGTAACATCCCAAAGATTCCTGTTCCCTTTGGGTATCCCCTCCTATATGTCTATTTACTGTGACCCACACTATAGAAAATTCTACAGTCTTAACCATATAGATATACAGAGATAGATAGATAGATAGATAGATAGATAGATAGATAGATAGATAGATAGATAGATAGATAGATATGGGATAGATATAAGATAGATAGATATGAGATAGATATAAGATAGATAGATAGATAGATAGATAGATAGATAGATAGATAGATAGATAGATAGATAGATAGATAGATAGATATGGGATAGATATAAGATAGATAGATAGATAGATAGATAGATAGATATATAGATAGATAGATAGATATGGGATAGATGGATAGATAGATAGATAGATAGATAGATAGATAGATAGATAGATAGATAGATAGATAGATAGATAGATAGATAGATAGATAGATAGATAGATATGAGATAGATAGATAGATAGATATGAGATAGATAGGTAGATATGAGATAGATAGATAGATAGATAGATAGATAGATAGATAGATAGATAGATAGATAGATAGATATGAAACAGACAACACCAAGCGGTCATATCTATTCTGGAGTATCAGGAGGGTCACTCATTAATACATACAGATGGG
Organism: Eleutherodactylus coqui; assembly: GCF_035609145.1. Lineage (NCBI taxonomy): Eukaryota > Metazoa > Chordata > Amphibia > Anura > Eleutherodactylidae > Eleutherodactylus > Eleutherodactylus coqui. The sequence continues at coordinate 78,612,635 of NC_089841.1, forward strand.
ACAGACATAGCCCTTTCACCTTCTGAACAAGACTTTGCAGACATTAATGCCTATTGTGAACCACATTAACTCTTCTGATCCATTTAATCCCTGAAAAATGATGTGATGGAGATCAAACAAATTGTTTCCACTATCCAAATATTCATCTCCCTGCACCTACTACAGTCTGACAATTCCTGGTTGTCGAGGATAGATGAATGAAGGTCGACCTGTATAAATGAAGCCGCCTGACTTCCCAGTAGAACAATGATCTTTTCTCTGGAGACCATGCTAATAGATTTGAGAAGCAGCAGACACCCCTTCATACTCTCCATACTGATGATATTTATGGTAGACTTCGTAAAACATCTCCATATTCTTCATTTACATCATGCAACATTCAAAGCATGCACATCTGGTGGCAACTGCTGAGAAAACAAAGAGGTCGTAACAGTAAAGAGCTAAATAGAATTTTTAACTATATAATATGAGGTGGAGTGTTTTTTGCTACTTTTGTGTGTTTTTTCTTTTGTTTTGTTTTATTTTAGGGATATCGAAGTTCTTGGAGTAGCAAAGAACTTACTCTTTGTGTAAAATAATACAGACACCCAAAAGATGTCTGCTGTAGGCGGCCTGCACAGGGACGAGTCGGATTCCGCAGCAGAATCTGACCCTGTGCCCGGCCAGTGACCGCCGCATACCAGCCTTCTTTATCTGTACTGCGGATGTTCCGGCCGGCACACATGTGTAGTACAGATTATGCTGCGCCATCGCTAGGTGATGACGCGGATCCAGCAGCCTTTCCGCAGTGTTGATTGCGGAAGGGCTGTGGGTTGGGAGGCTTCCATCGACTTCAATGGAAGCCGTATGCATGGAATTCACCTCAAAATAGAGCATGCTGCGATTTTTTTCCCCATGAGCAGAAAATTGCAATTGATTTCCGCTTGTGGGCAGGAAAAAAACGCTTTTCCAGAGCATGCTATGGCAGGTATTTGCTGCAGAATCCGGAGGTGTTCCGCAATGAAAATCTGGCCGTGTGCAGGCAACCGCAAACTTGGTTGGTCATTTTGGATTTCTTATACTGATCATGCCAATCTTAAGAGCCTCTTACATGGGCAGATCATCTGTGCATGGTAATGAGTGCTGACCAGTAATGAGCATGTCGGTCAGTGCCTGTTAATAATATTTACATGAGCAGATGATCTGCAGTATGGGGAGGAACAATCATTAATGCAATTACTCATCCCCATACAGCTATTATTGATTAGATGCACATTTCCATGTTAAACCCAATAAGGACCAAGAGCTGTATATATAAATGGCACTAGGTCCTGGGCTTTAAGCCCACATCATAGTAATAATGCAGCACGGGATTAAAGCTTCTGCTCCTGAAATCTAACAGGAGCAGGTCAGGTCCATGACGGCCGAGGACCAGGAGGAGGAGGAGGCAGAAGTGGATTTTAACCACTGCTGCTTTCTCAGATTCAAGTCACCCAGTGGAACAAAAAAAGTTAAAAGAAGGTTTTAGAAAACAAATCCATGTAAATGAAAAACCAAAAAATGCCTTTTCCCACTTACAAAGTCTCTTGTCAGTGGATAAAAACTAAATCATTTGAAAAACAAAATTGGTATTGTCACACCCATAATGATCTGCATGATAGAATGAACATATTGTTTATCCCACGAGGTGAACATCCTTAAAAAAAAATTAGAAACCAATGTCAAAATGAGTTATTTGTTTATGTCACCTTCCAAAAAGCAGAGAAAAATAAGATCAAAAATGTATATGTACCCCAAAATGACATAAAAGAAAACTACAAATTGTCCCACAAAAAAATAAGCTCTCACTGGAGTAATACAAAATGTGTTTTTGTTTAGTGCAAAAACACATGAGAAAAAATATGAATCTGACATTGCTGTAATTATTCTAATCCTCAGAACAAAAGTTATCATGTTTATTGTATAGTGAATGCTTGAAAAACAAAACACAAATAACAATGGTGTGAATGCCGTTTCTTTCCACCCACCTGCCATTTATTTAAAATATATACTAATTATATAATATATATATATATATATATATATATATATATATAAATATGTAGAGATGAGCGAGCGTACTCGCTAAGCCACATTACTCGAGCGAGTATTGCCTTATGCGAGTACCTGCCCGCTCTTCTCAAAAGATTCGGGTGCCGGCAGGGATGAGCGGTGAGTTGCGGGAGTGAGCAGGGGGGAGAGAGGGAGACAGAGATCTCCCCCCCCCCAACCCCCCCCACCCACCCCCGTTCCTCCTAGCTCTCCCCCACCACTCCCCGCCCCCCGCCGGCACCCGAATCTTTTGAGACGAGCGGGCAGGTACTCGCATAAGGCACTACTCGCTCGAGTAATTTGCTTTAGCGAGTACGCTCACTCATCTCTAATAATATGCGTCCCAATAAAAATAAAATTCAAAAAATGAGCCTTCATATGAGTAGATTAATGCAAAAATATAGAAATAATGGCTTTCAGAATGCAGTGCTGAAAAAAATCACTACAGCCTTATTTGCTAAAAAAGCCGCGTCCTTAAGGGGTCAATAGATCTGAAAGTTTAAGTCAAAGAATAGGAACATCCAGTATTTTGGAAGTCATAGCAGCTAATAACAGAACAGGTTAGCCCCAGGTCAGTACTGAAGAGCTGGGACTTCGCCAAGGATGGATTATGGATTTTGAAATTAGACAGATAAGTCTAGATTATCATTTTTTTTCTATATATATTTTTAGGTTCTAAGACAAATCATCTCTTTCAGATCCAAATGACTGTCTGGCTGTCATGTACTGGAGAGCAGCGGTGTGATCATGCTTTATATCTGCAGTATGGACTCCATCACATGTACTAATACAAAGGATATGGATTAATACAAGACTATGGTGTGCAAGATACACATATAAGGAAAAAGTGGAGAGTGAATATCCTCTAATTATCCGCTCCATATGGATTCTGCCGCAGATTCATCTCAGATTGCTATAAAATCTACAACAGAAAATGTCCACAAAGTGTTCTCGCCTCAGTTCGAACAGATAAACTAATAATACAGATTAGGCTATGTGATTGTTGTTCTAGGAAAAACTTTTTTTTTATTCGGTCAGTGCAATTACACCGGTTCAGCATTGTTGCCTCTAACATATGGCAATCATACTGAACTGGCATAATTGCAATGATTCATGACTCTCACTTTGTATACAATAATTGTTGCCAAGGTCGTTCACACAGATCTATGGAAGAGAGACCAAGAGAAAGCATCTGTTCAAAAATCACACATAACATTTTCTGTATAGTTTGCCAAAAAAACTAGATTTAAAAGTAAAGTGAAATTCCTTGTGAAAAACCTGCTGCCATATGCAAGAGAACTGTAGATCAGGAGACAGTTTATTTTCTAGTAAGACAATAACACTACATAAATCTAAGGGTCAGAAACACTATCTTTTCTCCTTAGGGAGAGCTCCTACAAGGTGAGTGAGTGAAGAGACTTGTAAGGCCATTCATGCTCCTCTGGGTAATATGCAAATAAAGGAGATGGATCAATACCTCTGCAGCTCCATCTCTTGGAAGGCAGCATTCGTACAAGTCAGTGTTATACTCTTTATATACGTCATTGTTACAAGGCTTGTATAAACAGTCTGACATTGACTTGCAGGAATGCTGCCTTCCAATAGGTGGTGCTGCAGAGGTATTGTTCCATCTCCCTTATCTACTGTAATATAAATAAGCCTACATGCTTTTTCTTGCACCACATTTTGACCCCTTTGCTTTACCTTTTGTGCATGATGTTGGTGTCATTAGATGACACACAGGCTCACCACCGCTGTGAAATCATTAAATGTGAGTTTAATACATTGAAGGACCTGTCAGGTGAAGTGAAAGTTACCATGTTAAATCTATGGGGGGCGTGCTGTGCTTCAGGCGCGCGCTGAAATGAGTGAAGCGTTGTTAAGCACCACAGCATAGACTGCTAAGCTGCACCATACACTGCCCAACCTACAGGGTGCCCATATAATGCCTGCAGTAGTGCCATGCCCCTCACCCGCTTGGCTGCTATCCCTCCCCCGCCGGTAACCTTGCAGCTGTGATTCTTCACGGACAGTAGCGAGCAGAGCACTGGGGGAGGATGGCTGCTGTATCGTCTCCATAATTCGCTGCTCCATGGCCCTGCACGCCGGTCACATGGACACTTCCTAGCTAGCGGTCCAGGATCTCTATTCTCTGCAGGGGAGCTCCTTGGGCTCTCTCTCTAGGCCTGTCTTTAGAGAGAGAGTGATAGAGAGAGCAAGCGATAGAGAGACAGAGAGAAATAGACAGACACAGGGAGCAATGAGAGACAGACAGCGAGAGAGAGAGAGCAATAGAGAGTCAGACCGAGAGAGAATGCAAGACAGAGAGAGAAAGAGCAATAGAGGCAGAGAGAGAGATAGCGATAGAGAAATAGAGAGAGAAATACAAAGAGAGTGATAGAGACAAAAATAGAGAGCGATAGACAGAAAGAGAGAGATAGACAGAGAAAGTGTAGAGAAACAGAGAGAGCGATAGAGAGACAGAGAAAGCAATAGACAGACAGAGTGATAGATAGACAGAGAGAGAGTGATAGAGAGACAAAGTCCTTATTTACTTTTAGCCTGGGTTCACACGGGACGGAATCCCGCCAGAAATCTCGCGGTTTGGCCGCAGCAAAAACCGCGAGATTTCCGCCGGGAGAACCGCCGTGGAAAAAGCCGCGGTGGCTTTGAAGCGGCCCGGCTGCTCGCTCTTTCGCTGCGGCCGGCGCTCCCATAGAGGAGAGCGCGGCCGCAGCAGAATGAAAAAAAAGAATGGACATGCTGCATATTCTGAAACCGCGGCTGCGGCGGTTCCAGCCGGACTTACCGCAGCGGATTGGCCATCCCGTGTGGACGAGATTTCTGAGAAATCTCGTCCACATGGCTGACTAATCCCGAGATTAGCGGCCGCGGGCGGATGTGCCGCGGCAAAATTTCGTGCGGCAAACCCGCCCTGTGTGAACCCAGCCTTAGGCCTTCTACCCACTTGCGTTTTTTAACTCTGTAATATCACTGTTTTCTTAACACGCTTGTCAATGGGACTTTCAAATGTTAAAAAAAAACACATCGCACAAAAATCGCAAATCACAAACTTGCGATGTGTTTTCAACCTTAGAAAGTCTCATTGACTTTTGGGTTAAAAAAAACGCTGCGATATCGCAGTGTTAAAAAAAACGCAAGTGGGTAAGAGCCGTAATGCGATCTAATATTACCTATATAATGGCAAATTTTGGAAATGTACATGTTAATTAGGCACATATTGCTCTGTGAATATGAGAGAAAAATACCCAGAAGGAAACAAGGGGACGACTGCAAAGCATACTAGGGCGAGAGTCTGAAAAGTGACATACAAAGCAATGCGCAGCCATGCCCATTTATATCAAACATGATCCCTACCTATGGCATTTGAATCACAGATGGTACATATGATCTTCATCTCACCCCAAAATGAATACAGACCCCAGACCAGTGCTCCTAAATAAGTAGAAACTCTAGTCCAGACCCTTTAAACAAATACAGATCCCCAGAATGGATTTCAAAAATACAGACACTGGTCATCCTAAATACAGACATCAAACTTCCTCATGTAATACAGACTCTAGACCAGACCACCTAAAATAATAGAGACCCCAGACCAGGCCCCTTAAACAAATATAGACCCCAGGCTAAACTCCTTAGACAAAGTTGAAACGAGACCCCCTAAATACCGACCCCAGACCAAATTCCCTAAAAAATACAAAACCCAGACGAGACCCACTTATGTAATACAGACTCTAGATCAGATCCCCTAAAAGTATACAAACCTCAGAGCAGACTCCCTAAAATGATACAGACCCCAGAACAACAAAACCCAAAGTAATACAGACCTAGACCAAACTCTACAGTTACTCCCCTCACCTCGTTCCTGCAGCTTGTAATCTTCTTCACTCCCAGGCGCCACTGCAGATAATGCTCTGATGTCGGGATGTTGTTTGCAGCAATGCCTAGTATCATGGTGCCAACAGTATCATGACTTTTCGGAATGGGTTGATATCACAATATCAGCCCTGGACTACATGATGCATCAGCTAGCACATGCGTAGTAACATTTAGCACTGGACACCTGGGGATCAGCATCTCTCTTCTGTTCCAGCGCTGATAGGCTGGATGGGCTGTTTGTTTGCCCAGTCAGCCTATGAGCATTTCCGTGAGGACACTTAAACTGGCTCCTCGATGCACAGGATGCCGGTTTCTCGTTGTATTTTTGCCTAGCTGTCAGTGCTACACTCAGTGATTCTGTATGGTTTTCCATGTTTAGTCCTCTTTGGCTTGGCGTTTCATGGTCAAAGTAGCCTTTTCTGTCGCATTTAGAACTCAGCCTTTCACCAGCAGCAGGATTGCCCTTTTCAGGGTGAGTACTCCACTTGAATGACCACTCTGGGTGGTTCAGATGGTACTTTTTCACCATTACCTAAGTCCTTTCTAGTATCCTCCATTCTACCTTAGATATCTTGTCATCTGGTTTGACTCCTTGCTTATTTCTGGAATCAATAGTCTACAGTAGTCTACAAGTCAAAGCATATGTGACCTAGGTGTAATGCTGAATTGATGGAAAGAACTACAACTCTCAATGTAACCCGACAGCCAGAAGTAGGCAGCTGACCTGCAAAAAATAGCAAATAGGGCAGGAATAAACGTAGTCAGCAAATTACTAAATACATAAATATGACTGCCCTCTACTGGTAAAAAGACCATCAGCCTCCTCCATCAAGTCAGCAATGACCCTTAGTCATGCTGTGGATATTCATCTTCTAGTAGTATACTTTAGGGAATTGTATTAGCCGATGGAATTTAATTGCAATGAAGTATTGCAAAGGCATATTAAATTGATTTGAACTATGTTCTCTAGAATATTCTTTAATGGCATTGATGAGTTAGATAAGCGGTAATGAAGCTTAATCTTCTAATTAAATCGTTTTGCAAAATATGCTTATACCTTGAAATGTAAAACCCAGGATGAGGCTCGAGGCATCAGACATCACTGACTTTTCACCCAGGCATTTAATGTAATGCATTTAGAAAGGAATTGGATGACTTTATTACATTATTGAACTTACCCCACCATATTCAGCATTGCTATAGACCTAATCAGCTCCATAACAAAAGTCCTATTATTTCTTATCAGTTTTGGATCACATTCTTGTAAAATTGCATGGAACAGAGGTAAAATGAATGCCAGCTTCTCCACTGTACTGTTATGTCATTCATTGCAGATACATTGATTTCAGAAGGAACTATGTTCTTTTCTGCCTCAATATTTTCTGTGTTCATCTTTTAAAGGGAAAGTTTAGAAACTTTAAAAAAGTTTAGAAACTTTCCAAGGCTTCCAGATACTATGAATTGTAAAAGAAGAGGTAAAGTCAACCTCCTCTACACTGAATGGTCATATTCTTAGAGTCCCGCATCTAGTAGCTCAATGAACTGCCTTCTTGTCTTCAGAACCACAGCACTTCATCCTGGCATAGATTCCACTAGGTATTGAAATTGTTCCATTGGCCCATGTGGACAGGAAGCTTATTGCAGTTGCCACAAATTAAATGGAGGTATTGACATGTTCTAAACAGCTGACAGGAAGAGGAAATCGATCCATGCTGCTTGTGTTAAATTCTAAGCCTCCAATGTTTTACTCTTCTAGGGAGTAATGGTGTCATGGTGCACATGCATCGCTGCTTACCTGCTTCAGCAGCCGCGAGAGGTTGCCATCATTCTGTTGCTTCTTGATCTGCATCCCTAAACCCTGCCTGTAGGGTTCATGCATGCTCCGGCCCAGCTTCTTAAAGAGCCAGTGCAAGCTCCCTTTACTCATCCTATTCCAATCCAGTTCCTGCACTTCCAATATTAGGCATCTACCTCCTATGGTGGATCCCTTAACAGTTTGGTCACATTCCTTCCAGTTGCCAAAAAGCCCTCATTTGCGTTCTGGTTCTGACCCTCCTGACCTCTGTGCTCCTTGACGTCAGCTCTATATATTCGATATTGCTAGTCTGTCACCTGCCCTGACTTACATCCTGTCCTTAATTTGTATATCCTTACTACCAGTCCTGACTCTGGTCTGTCTCCATATTACTTCCTTGTTTAGACCTACAGGTACCGTACTTTGGCCCAATGCAGCGCCAGCTGTCACACAACCAAGACTATCTTTGTGGAGACCCTGCAGCAAAGCTGGCATCCCACTTTGAGGAGTAAAGCATGAAAACCTGGTTCTCCAGGTGCTGCCACCACATTTAGCGCACAACTAAATTGGTGTGTGGCAAGGCGGATCCAGATCCACCTGCCTGACAAATGGCACTGGAACTGGTTGTCTGCTGTTATAGCCCATCTGTAGTAATGAGTAAACATTTCAAAGGTTCGGTTGAGGCTGATTCCAAATATTGGCAAAATATTTGGTTTGGTCTGAATTAGTTCAAACCAAACCAGAACTTCACCAATCCCCCTATAACCGATATATAACACCGTCTAAGAGCTATAAAAGCCTTGTATAGGACTCTCAGGTCACCTGAGTGTATGTCAATACTTTTGAGCAGGTTTTAAGACAAAGTTAATTTAGAAGAAGAAAAGGAAGAAAATATAGAGGAAGAAGAAAAATAAAGAAGATGGAAAAGGAAAACGAATAGGGAGAGGACGAAGAAAAAGTCATAGGACAAGAAAGAGGAAGAAGGAAAAGGAAGAGGAAGAAGCCATTTTAATAAGTTCGGGGGAGAAGAAGCGCCCAAGGTTCAGGTTTGCATCAAACTGAACTTTCAAAGTTCGACCTAGAACACGGTTTAAGTGTTTTGTTTTGCTCAACACTAACCATCTATGCTAAGGAATGAAGAGTCTTGCATTCAGACACATTAGTACAACTGCTTGTGTGTTGTTAGTTAGGGCTCCTTCAGATGGGTGCATGCATAAGCACCACACCTCTGTGCTTCGATTTTCTCATGCACACAAAATATGAGTAATGAGAATGAACCTACTGATATCAATGGGATCTAATCTGTGTTTATGGCATACACAATTTTTGCATGCGCAAATACACTCATGAGAAGGAGCAGTAACATTGAGTTTGTCTATAATTGTAACTTAGATAACAATCAGGCCATATTTTATTAGCAATCCAAGCAGAGATCCAGGCAATTGTAAAAGGGTTCACCTACTTTTGCTTGCAAAAAGAGAAAGATATGAGATAGATCAATAGATAGATAGATAGATAGATAGATAGATAGATAGATATGAGATAGATAGATAGATAGATAGATAGATAGATAGATAGATAGATAGATAGATAGATATGAGATAGATAGATGAATAGATATATGAGATAGATAGATATGAGAGAGAGAGATAGATATGAGATAGATATATGAGGTAGATAGATAGATAGATAGATAGATAGATAGATAGATAGATAGATAGATAGATAGATAGATAGATAGATATGAGATAGATAGATAGATAGATAGATAGATAGATAGATAGATAGATATGAGATAGATAGATACATAGATATGAGATAGACAGACAGATAGATAGATAGATAGATAGATAGATAGATAGATAGATAGATAGATAGATAGATAGATAGATAGATATGAGATAGATAGATGGATAGATATATGAGAGAGATAGATAGATATGAGATAGATATATGAGATAGATAGATAGATATGAGATAGATAGATATGAGATAGATAGATAGATATGAGATAGATAGATAGATAGATAGATATGAGATAGATAGATACATAGATATGAGATAGACAGACAGATAGATAGATAGATATGAGATAGACAGATAGATAGATAGATAGATAGATATGAGATAGACAGATAGATATGAGATAGATTTCTATATTTGAATGTAGTTACAGTACATTGTTATTGCTACTCTTTCCGTTTCTTACAGGATACTTGCATCAGTTATAGCCACTCGCGGCTTCAAAAGGTCCAAGTCAGAAACTTTCACACCATACGTCATAGTGTGTCTGTGACCAACATACCATTGAGGATTATTTTGAAATACAAGAGGGTCTCTGCTTCTTTACTGAGATAATTCATTCTGGATTTGTATCAAATAACGTGTAATGCTAACCGCTTCTGTGGTTTTTTTGTTTGGTAAAATTCCCATTGATAGTCACAAAGAAAAACCACCCGGACTCTCTACGCTGTAACCACCTACTGACAAGCAGCAATGGATAAGCTCTGGAGATGAGTGACTGACTACATGGAGAAAACCACCACAAAACATTCCTTTTTAATACATTCAGCAGATGTGGCAGGATGAACACAGGTCATCTATGTTTTCATGGGGAAATAGCAGATACTGAGCCTGCAAGGAAATACAGCAAATAACTTTCTAATATACTCTGCCTTTTAATTCCTCACTACTTTCAAGATGACTTATTGTTGTCAGTAACTAAATACTTTCTTGTTTGTATTCAGAGGCTGATGTCACAGGCGGTTGTTTTATGATGCAGGAATTAGGATACGATGCAGCAGAAGGAGAAACAAAAATATACAAGATTTATTTAAGACCAAAGATATCTCATCATTTCATCGTTGATTTACTATGAAGGAATTGAACTTTTACCATTACATACCCTGGCACTAGCTGTAGCTAACTAGCTATGTAAATTCTAAGATTAATAACACATTATGAAATAGTGCCGGAAGCACGGTATCAAGACTGCTGTACCAACAGAAAGCAAATTGTATAATGTAACACACAGTCCATCTTTAAAAGGGTTAACACTCTATTATTATTGGCACGATCTCCTGGTAACCCAGCGTCTGAACTCCAGACTGTTATGAAGGCTCATACCCGTCTCAATTCATTAAGGCAAGTGATGGCAATTTGTTAAATAGTCTAAGTCCCCTTACATAGCAGTGTACATGATGTTGAGGCTGGTCTCACTTACGATTTGTGGTGTGGGAATTACAGCTTCCACTGACTCACGCTGGTCTGAGACCAGGAGTGCATCTCTACCATGTCTTCCCTTGATCCTTGTCCCAGTCCAGTGGGCCCCACCAGGTTGGAGCGGTAATGTGGCTGCTCTTTCTCTTTCTTATGGCTACCAGCAGGCAGCCATTGACCTCTCTCCGGCAGCTCCTTCTGCAGACTATCACATCTTTCTTGGCAGAGCTCCCAGCAGCACCTCAGCTCTCTGTCACAGTCCCCGATGAACAGGCAGTGCACAGTCCAGCAGACTGCAGCTGAATAGAACACTGGTGCTCCAACTGATGTGTCAGTATGCACAACTCATCGTTCCTTAGCACAGATGGGCTAGCAGACAACCAATTCCAGAGTGTCTAAGAGAAACAGAATGACAAGATTCCAGTGGGAAAAAATTGAATCGTTCAGCAGTGGAAAAACATTACTTGGTCAGATAAATTCAGAGTTCTGTTGCACCATGCTGATGGGAAGGTCAGAATTTGGTGCAAGTAGAATGAATAGATGAACCCTTCCTGCTAGCTGGTCAGAACATGTCAGTACTTCCATCTACTTTGCAACAAATGCAAAATGCTTTCTATCACTGATGTTCCTGCAGAATGATTTCAACATCTAGTGAAGTCAATGCCATGATGAATTGCTGCAGTTCTGAAGGCCAAAAGAGGTCCAGCACGCTACTAGATGAGTGTCTAATAATGTGGCCATTCGGTGTGTGAATATATCAGCCTTTCCAATACTTTACCATATTTTAAGTTGCAAAGTGATTTATATGTGCTATTTTCACATGTCTCCATAGACCTTGTATGGCTGTTTTTATTCAGCCCTTTCTACAGCTCACACATAGATGGTATGTAAGAGTACATGAGAGGTCACCACGAGGAGTTTGTTAGGTTAGCAATAAAATATACAATTCATTGAACTGCAATCTTCTTGCTAAAATCCCGAGCTGTGAGCACTTGAAGCTTCTCCTCATAGACCAGCTTCTGGATTCCATCTTACTGACATGCTTTATTTTAGCAAATTACTTGCTAAAACCTTGTTTAAATAAACAGCACAAATATTACACGATGCAGCTATAAATATGTGAGAACTAGATCATTAAACCTCAAGATCAGATACCTGGCATACAGCACTTGGCATCAAACTGATTTCAAGTAAGCAAATGAGTCCTATCCTCAGCGTTTATATGTAAATGTCCTAAGGTCGTCATGGATTCATTCTAATCCTCTTGTACATTCTGGTCAATAGAAGTGAATGACGGAAATGGAAATTGAAAATGATAAGACAAGATCATCAGCCCTGGAGAAGATGAGTGGAATTCATCAGGAAAAATTGACTTCATTGTTTTGTGGCTGGAGAACCTCAATGGAGAGGTCAATTAGAAGAAAATGTTGGACTGGAGGAGCAGAAATGATCTTTTGAAATGTAATTTACTTGTAAAATTCCTTCTTAATACTAAGAACATCCATCTATTTATTCAGTTTGAACCATTGTTACAATTATGAAGGGATTTATTAAAAGCAGATCTATTAGTCAAATATTGGAAATAGCCCGGAAGGTTCTTCTTACTTGTTTACTTGCAAACCAGATTTCATATTCACTTCCTTATTAGGGCAAACAACAGAGTCTGTTCTAGTAAACATTGGGGCAGCTATAGGGGTCACAACTGTGCAACTTGCAACTGGGCCCCTAAGCTAGGGGTCCCAGGCAAAGGAACCCCTCACCACATTAATTGCACCTGTCAAACTTTTAATGAGTTGGATCCTTCCTCCAGTCCTCTATGCACCATCTGGCTGTGTGATATCTGCAATAGTCTTCCTCTGTCTGCTCTACTTCAGGGTCTCATCCTCTGTGGCTCCTCCTACTCCGAGACACTGAAGTAGAGCAGACAAAGGGCATTATACTTAGTGGGGGCACAAAATAAGTACTAAGGGGACATTATTACTTTCAGGGGACACAAATGGCCACTGTAGCCTCATGGGGGATACAAAAAGGACATTAAGGGGGCATTACACCTTGTAGGGCACGCAAATGGCCACTATTATCTAATGGAAATTCAAAAGGGGCACAGTGGGGACATTAATATCTTGTGGGCGCACAAATGGGTATTATTATTTTATGGGGATGTAAAAGGACTACATTAATAATTTGTGAGGCTCACAAATAAGGCACAATTACCCTTTGGGGTCACAAATAAGGTACAATTACCCTTTGGGGTCACCTGGGCACTGTTACCTTGTGGGGATACTAAGGGGGTCAGAAAGAGTGCACTATTACCTTGATAGGGTACTTGGACAGTATTACTTTGTGGGCAGCACAAAGAGGGCAGCACTGCCTTGTAAGGGCCACTAAGGGGGCACTGTTACTCTGTGGAACACCAGGCAGGTAAAGCTACCCTGTGGGGGCACTAAGAGGGCATTGTTACTCTCTGGGTGGCACAAATTGAGAACTATAACTGTGGGGTACAAAGTAGGCATTATTGTATTTGTGATGGGTATAATGGGGACTAATTATTATTTATTATGGGTATTAGTGTGTTGTGTACACTATTCTTTTGTGCAGCACAAACGGGGGCACTAATGCTGAATGGGTTACTAATGGGGCACAAAGACTATGTGGGGGGCATTTAGAGGAGCATTAGAGATAGTGGCAAAATGGTAAGACTGTAGACACCAGTCATGGCTGGAAGTATTCTTCATTGTACTCTGGACCTGGATAGAGAAGAAAACCAAGGGTGGGCAGCCACAATCAGAGGAGATGATACCTAAAGCCCAACATAGAATCATAGAATGGTGGAGTTTGAAGGGACCTCCAGGGTCATCCGGTCCAACCCCCTGCTCAGTGCAGAATTCACTAAATTATCCCAGACATAGTGTCCAGCCTTTGTTTGAACATTTCCATTGAAGGAGAACTCACCACCTCCCGTGGTAACCTGTTCCACTCACTGATCACCCTCACTGTCAGAAAGTTTTTTCTAATATCTAATTTATGTCTCCTTCCTTTCAGTTTCATCCCATTGCTTCTAGTCTTTCCTTGTGCAAATAAGAATGTCCCTCTGCACTGTGACAGCCCTTCAGATATTTGTAGACAGCTATTAAGTCTCCTCACAGCCTTCTATTTTTGCAAACTAAACATTCCCAGATCCCTTAACCGTTCCTCATAGGACATGATTTGCAGACCACTCACCATCTTGGTAACTATTCTCTGAACTTGCTCAAGTTTGTCTATGTCGTTTTTAAAGTAGGATGCCCAGAACTGGACACAGTATTCCAGATGAGGTCTGACTAAGGAAGACTAGAGGGGGATAATTACCTCATGTGATCTAGACTCTATGCTTCTCTTAATAGATCCCAGAATTGTGTTTGCCTTTTTGAATGCTGCATCACATTGTTGACTCATGTTCAGTTTGTGATCTATTAGTATACCCAAGTCTTTTTCACATGTGCTGTTGCTTAGCCCAATTCCTTCCATTCTGTACGTGCTTTTTTCATTTTTCTTGCCCAGATGTAGGACTTTGCATTTCTACTTGTTAAATACCATTCTGTTAGTCGCCACCCACTGTTCAAGCCTTTCTAGATCTTCTTGAATACTCTCTCTCTTCCCTAGTGCTAGCTATCCCTCCTAGATTTGTGTCATCTGCAAATTTGATCAGTTTCCCATTAATTCCCTCCTCCAGATCATTTATAAAAATGTTGAACACAAGGCCTAGGACAGAGCCTTGTGGTGCCCCACTTGATACATTCTTTCACTTGGATATGCAGCCATTTATGACCACTTTTTGAGTACAATCACTCAGCTAGTTGTGAATCCACCTAACAGTTGCCTTGTCAATCCCATATTTGGTCATTTTTTTCAATAGGTATAGTATGAGATACTTTGTCAAATGCTTTACTAAAGTCAAGATATACTATATCCACTGCATTTCCCTGATCAACCCAGTAGGTGATTTTGTGATAGAGGGAAATTAGATTAGTCTGGCATGACTTGTTTGTTACAAACCCCTGCTGGCTCTGGTTAATTACTCCATTTTCATCCAAGTACTTGCATACAGGCTGTTTAATAATTTGTTTAAAGATCTTTCCCAGTATGGAAGTCAAGCTCACAGGCCTGTATTTTTCTGGATCCACTTTTTTCCCTTTTTTGAAGATAGGGACAACATTTGCCCTTTTCCAATCTTCTGGGACTTCTCCAGTTCTCCAGGAATTTTCAAAGAGTATGGCGAGTGGTTCAGCAATTACCTTTGCTGCTTCCTTTAATATCCTAGTATGTAATTTGAATTCATTTAAGTTAGCTAAGTGTTCGTTCACATTCTCTCTGCTTACAGATAGCCTGCATTCTTTTATTCCCCCAATAGCACAGGGAAGATCAGTGGATGTTACATCTACTTTCTGAGGGAAAACAGATACAAAATAGGAATTTAAAAGTTCGGGCCTTCTCAACATCATTCTTAACTAGAGATGAGCGAACGCGTTCGTCCGAGCTTGATATTCGTGCGAATATTAGGGTGTTCGGGATGTTCGTTATTCGTGACGAACACCATGCGGTGTTCTGGTTACTTTCACTTCCTTCCCTGAGACGTTAGCGCGCTTTTCTGGCCAATTGAAAGACAGGGAAGGCATTACAACTTCCCCCTGCAACGTTTAAGCCCTATACCACCCCCCTGCTGTGAGTGGCTGGCGAGATCAGGTGTTCGCCTAATATAAAAGTCGGCCCCTCCCGCGGCTCGCCTCAGATGCGGTGTGAGTTAGATGAGGGACAGTGCTGTTTATACCGGAGCTGCTGTAGGGAAAGAATTGGTAGTTAGTGTAGGCTTCAAGACCCCCCAAAGGTCCTTATTAGGGCCACTGATAGCTGTGTGTTGGCTGCTGTTAGCAGTGGGATTTTTTTTTTTCTCAAAATCGCCTCTGCAGACCGTTGCACCTGGCATTAGGGACAGAAGTGCTGCATAGGCAGGGAGAGTGTTAGGAGTGAGTGTAGCCTTCAAGAACCTCAACGGTCCTTTCTAGGGCCATATTTATCCGTGTGCAGTACTGTCCAGGCTGCTGTTGGCTGTGCTGCATTTTTTTTGGGCTTCTCAAAATCGCCTCTGCAGAGCATTCCACCCTCCATTGATACTGCAGGGAAAGAATTGTATAGGCAGGGCCACAACACAGTTATTATTCATAGAATATACGCAGTGCTGCCTGTTGGTGGGAAAAAACTGAAAACAAATCTATTTGTCCAGCCTCTGTCCGTCCTTACGGGCGGTGGACACGTGTGAGCTGCGTGAAAAACATTGCTAAATCATACGCAGCCAGCTACGCTTTACTGCTGGGTTCGCCATTTGCTTTCCTTAATTGGGAAAAAAAATACCTGCTCTCCAAGAGTTATAATAACTCTGCTACCCTCACGTTCTGTGACACATAAGCAGGGACACAGCACAGTTATTAAACTTCTCAGGTTCATTGAATATACGCAGTGCTGCCTGTTGGTGGGAAAAAACTGAAAACAAATCTATTTGTCCAGCCTGTGTCCGTCCTTACGCCTGTGGAGACGTGTGAGCTGCGTGAAAAACATTGCTAAATCATACGCACCCAGCTACGCTTTACTGCTGGGTTCGCCATTTGCTTTCCTTAATTGGGAAAAAAAATACCTGCTCTCCAAGAGTTATAATAACTCTGCTACCCTCACGTTCTGTGACACATAAGCAGGGACACAGCACAGTTATTAAACTTCTCAGGTTCATTGAATATACGCAGTGCTGCCTGTTGGTGGGAAAAAACTGAAAACAAATCTATTTGTCCAGCCTGTGTCCGTCCTTACGCCTGTGGAGACGTGTGAGCTGCGTGAAAAACATTGCTAAATCATACGCACCCAGCTACGCTTTACTGCTGGGTTCGCCATTTGCTTTCCTTAATTGGGAAAAAAAATACCTGCTCTGCCACAGTTAATAACTCTGCTACCCTCACGTTCTGTGACACATAAGCAGGGACACAGCACAGTTATTAAACTTCTCAGGTTCATTGAATATACGCAGTGCTGCCTGTTGGTGGGAAAAAACTGAAAACAAATCTATTTGTCCAGCCTCTGTCCGTCCTTACGGGCGGTGGACACGTGTGAGCTGCGTGAAAAACATTGCTAAATCATACGCAGCCAGCTACGCTTTACTGCTGGGTTCGCCATTTGCTTTCCTTAATTGGGAAAAAAAATACCTGCTCTGCCACAGTTAATAACTCTGCTACCCTCACGTTCTGTGACACATAAGCAGGGACACAGCACAGTTATTAAACTTAGATAATTCATTCACTAGAGGCAGTGGGGCCTTTCGTTTTCCAAAAAGGGCAAAAATTATATTTGGCCTGCAGTCTTGCGCCAATTTATTTCCTGCCTGTGAAATCAAATCACTGGTAATACAGCATGCTGAGGGGTAGGGGTAGGCCTAGAGGACGTGGACGCGGCCGAGGACGCGGAGGGCCAAGTCAGGGTGTGGGCACAGGCCAAGCTCCTGATCCAGGTGTGTCGCAGCCGACTGCTACGCGATTAGGAGAGAGGCACGTTTCTGGCGTCCCCACATTCATCGCCCAATTAATGGGTCCACGCGGGAGACGGTTATTAGAAAATGAGCAGTGTGAGCAGGTCCTGTCCTGGATGGCAGAAAGTGCTTCGAGCAACCTATCGTCTACCCGCAGTTCTGCGCCGTCCACTGCTGCCAATCCGAATCCTCTGTCTGCTGCTCCTCCTTCCTCCCAGCCTCCTCACTCCACTACAATGACACCTGCTCAGGAGCGGGAACACTCCCAGGAACTGTTCTCGGGCCCCTGCTTAGATTGGGCAGCAGCGGTTCCTCTCCCACCAGAGGAGTTTATCGTCACTGATGCCCAACCATTCGAAAGTTCCCGGGGTCCGGGGGAAGAGGCTGGGGACTTCCGCCAACTGTCTCAACAACTTTCTGTGGGTGAGGAGGACGATGACGATCAGACACAGTTGTCTTGCAGTGAGGTAGTAGTAAGGGCAGTAAGTCCCAGGGAGCAGCGCACAGAGGATTCGGAGGAAGAGCAGCAGGACGATGAGGTGACTGACCCCACCTGGTGTGCAACGCTTACTCAGGAGGACAGGTCTTCAGAGGGGGAGTCAAGGGCATCAGCAGGGCAGGTTGCAAGAGGCAGTGCAGTGGCCAGGGGTAGAGGCAGGGCCAGACCGAATAATCCACCAAGTGTTTCCCAAAGCGCCCCCTCGCGCCATGCCACCCTGCGGAGGCCGAGGTGCTCTAAGGTCTGGCAGTTTTTCACAGAGACGCCTGACGACCGACGAACAGTGGTGTGCAACCTTTGTCGCGCAAAGCTCAGCCGGGGAGCCAACACCAACAGCCTCACCACCACCACCATGCGCAGACATATGATGGCCAAGCACCCCGCAAGGTGGGACAAAGGCCGTTCACCGCCTCCGGTTTGCACCCCTGCCTCTCCCCCTGTGCCCCAACCTGCCACTGAGATGCAACCCCCCTCTCAGGACACAGGCACTACCGCCTCATGGCCTGCACCCACACCCTCATCTCCGCTGTCTTCGGCCCCATCCAGCAGTGTAGTTCAGCGCACCGTTCAGCCGTCGCTTGCGCAAGTGTTCGAGCGCAAGCGCAAGTACGCCGCCACGCACCCGCACGCTCAAACGTTAACCGTCCGCATCGCAAAATTCATCAGCCTTGAGATGCTGCCGTATAGGGTTGTGGAAACGGAGTCCTTCAAAAGTATCATGGAGGCGGCGGCCCCGCGCTACTCAGTTCCCAGTCGCCACTACTTTTCCCGATGTGCCGTCCCAGCCCTGCACGACCACGTCTCCCGCAACATTGTGCGCGCCCTCACCAACGCGGTTACTGCCACGGTCCACTTAACTACGGACACGTGGACAAGCACAGGCGGGCAGGGCCACTACATCTCCCTGACGGCACATTGGGTGAATTTAGTGGAGGCTGGGACAGAGTCAGAGCCTGGGACCGCTCACGTCCTACCCACCCCCAGAATTGCGGGCCCCAGCTCGGTGCTGGTATCTGCGGAGGTGTATGCTTCCTCCACTAAAGCACCCTCCTCCTCCTCCTCCTCCTCTGTCTCACAATCAAGATGTGTTAGCAGCAGCATGTCGCCAGCAGTCGGTGTCGCGCGGTGTGGCAGCACAGCGGTGGGCAAGCGTCAGCAGGCCGTGCTGAAACTACTCAGCTTAGGCGATAAGAGGCACACGGCCCACGAACTGCTGCAGGGTCTGACACAGCAGACCGACCGCTGGCTTGCGCCGCTGAGCCTCCAACCGGGCATGGTCGTGTGTGACAACGGCCGTAACCTGGTGGCGGCTCTGCAGCTCGGCAGCCTCACGCACGTGCCATGCCTGGCCCACGTCTTTAATTTGGTGGTTCAGCGGTTTCTGAAAAGCTACCCACGCTTGTCAGACCTGCTCGTAAAGGCGCGCCGGCTCTGCGCACATTTCCGCAAGTCCCACACGGACGCTGCCACCCTGCGCACCCTGCAACATCACTTTAAGCTGCCAGTGCACCGACTGCTGTGCGACGTGCCCACACGGTGGAACTCTACGCTCCACATGTTGGCCAGGCTCTATGAACAGCGTAGAGCTATAGTCGAATACCAACTCCAACATGGGCGGCGCAGTGGGAGTCAGCCTCCTCAATTCCTTTCAGAAGAGTGGGCCTGGTTGGCAGACATCTGCCATGTCCTTGGTAATTTTGAGGAGTCTACCCAGGTGGTGAGCGGCGATGCTACAATCATTAGCGTCACCATTCCTCTGCTATGCATCTTGAGAAATTCCCTGCAAACCATAAAGGCAGCTGCTTTGCGCTCGGAAACGGGGGCGGGGGAAGACAGTATGCCGCTGGATAGTCAGGGCACCCTCCTGTCTATTTCTCAGCGCGTACAGGAGGAGGAGGAGGAGCATGAGGAGGATGAGGAGGAGGGGGAAGAGACAGCTTGGCCCGCTGCTGACGGTACACCGGCTGATTGCCTGTCATCCTTTCAGCGTGTATGGCCTGAGGAGGAGGAGGAGGAGGAGGAGGAGGATCCTGATAGTGATCTTCCTAGTGAAGACAGCCATGTGTTGCGTACAGGTACCCTGGCACACATGGCTGACTTCATGTTAGGATGCCTTTCTCGTGACCCTCGCGTTGCACGCATTCTGGCCACTACGGATTACTGGGTGTACACACTGCTCGATCCACGGTATAAGGAGAACCTGCCCACTCTGATTCCCGAAGAGGAAAGGGGTTCGAGAGTGTTGCTATACCACAGGACCCTTGCGGACAAGCTGATGGTAAAATTCCCAGCCGACAGCGCTAGTGGCAGAAGGCGCAGTTCCGAGGGCCATGTTGCAGGGGATGTGCGTAGATCGAGCAGCATGTACATCCCAGGCAGTGCAACAGTCTTTAAGGGCCTGGCCAGCTTTATGGCTCCCCACCAAGACTGTGTCACCGCTCCCCAGTCACGGCTGAGTCGGCGGGAGCACTGCAAAAGGATGGTGAGGGAGTACGTAGCGGATCGCACGACCATCCTTGGTGACGCCTCTGCCCCCTACAACTACTGGGTGTCGAAGCTGGACACGTGGCCTGAACTAGCCCTGTATGCCCTTGAGGTGCTTGCTTGTCCTGCGGCTAGCGTGTTGTCGGAGAGGGTGTTTAGTGCGGCTGGGGGAATCATCACAGATAAGCGTAGCCGCTTGTCAACCGACAGTGCCGACAGGCTAACACTCATCAAGATGAACAAAGGCTGGATTTCCCCAGACTTCTGTTCTCCACCAGCGGACAGCAGCGATACGTAAGCAATACGTAGGCTGCACCCGCGGATGGAAGCTACGTTCTCTCTCACCATCCAAAACGGGGACATTTCTGCTTCATCAATCTGTGTCTAATATTCCTCCTCCTCCTCCTCCTGCTCCACCTCCTGAAACCTCACGTAATCACGCTGAACGGGCAATTTTTCTTAGGGCCACAAGGCTCACTCAAATAATTTTTCAGAACAATTTTTATAAGTTTCAATGCGCTTAAAAGCATTGGAACTTTAACTTGAACCAATTTTTCGTTACACTGGGCTGCCTCCAGGCCTAGTTACCACTTAAGCCACATTAACCAAAGCGATTAATGGGTTTCACCTGCCCTCTTGGCTGGCCATGGCCAATTTTTGGGATGTACATTAGTACTGTTGATACAGCAATTTTTGTGGGCCCTCGCCTACAGTGTAATCAAATTAATTTTTAGCCCACCTGCATTACAGCTGACGTTACCTCAGCTGTGTTGGGCAATGCAATGGGATATTTCTATGTACCGCCGGTGGCTTCCTGGCACCCACCCAGGCAGTGGGTCCACAGGGAGTTAAACCTACATGTGTCCACTTGTAAAGAATCCCAGTCTGACTGGGGCATGCAGTGTGGGCCGAAGCCCACCTGTATTACGCACGACATTACTACCTCAGCTGTGTTGGGCAATGCAATGGGATATTTTTGTGTACCGCCGGTGGGTTCCAGGGAGCCACCCATGCTGTAGGTGCACACTGAGTTTTTAATACATCTGTACACTTCTAAAGAACCCGTCTGACTGGGGCATGCAGTGTGGGCCGAAGCCCACCTGTATTACGCACGACATTACTACCTCAGCTGTGTTGGGCAATGCAATGGGATATTTCTATGTACCGCCGGTGGCTTCCTGGCACCCACCCAGGCAGTGGGTCCACAGGGAGTTAAACCTACATGTGTCCACTTGTAAAGAATCCCAGTCTGACTGGGGCATGCAGTGTGGGCCGAAGCCCACCTGCATTACGCACGACATTACTACCTCAGCTGTGTTGGGCAATGCAATGGGATATTTTTGTGTACCGCCGGTGGGTTCCAGGGAGCCACCCATGCTGTGGGTCGACAGGGACTTCACAATAGGGAGTTGTACCTGCCTGTGTCTATGAATTAAAAAGCCCGGTCTGACTGGGGCATGCAGACACCTTGACAGAATGAATAGTGTGTGGCACATAGGTTCCCCATTGCTATGCCCACGTGTGCAGCTCCTGATGGCGGTGGCACAGGATTCTATTTCTCATTGCTTCTGTACAGCATTGTGGGCTATCGCTCCGCCACTTTTAAAGAGGGTCGCTGCCTAGCCGTGCCAACCTCTGCAGTGTATGCCTGCGGTCCCTCGTCATGGCAGACGCAATTCTAAATAGACATGAGCGTGGTGTGGCATGAGGGCAGCTGAAGGCTGCGCAGGGACACTTTGGTGTGCGCTGTGGGGGGGAGGGGGTGCGGTTGGGCAGCATGTAACTCAGGAGAAGTGGCAGTGGAGTGTCATGCAGGCAGTGATTGTGCTTTGTTGGAGGTAGTGTGGTGCTTAGCAAAGGTATGCCATGCTAATGAGCGCTTTTCAGAAGTAAAAGTTGTTGGGAGGGGGGGGGGGGCCCACTCTTGCCGCTATTGTGGCTTAATAGTGGGACCTGTGAACTTAGGATGCAGCCCAACATGTAGCCCCTCGCCTGCCCTATCCGTCACTGTGTCATTCCCATCACTTTCCTGAATTGCCCAGATTTTCACACATGAAAACCTTAGCGAGCATCGGCGAAATACAAAAATGTTCTGGTCGCCCATTGACTTCAATGGGGTTCGTTGTTCGAAACGAACCCTCGAGCATCACGGGAAGTTCGTTACGAATAACGAACACCCGAACATTTTGGTGTTCGCTCATCTCTATTCTTAACCAATGCACCATTTTCATCTTGTAAGCATCCAATAGCATCTTTGACTTTTCTTTAGCTTTTGACATACCCCCCAAATCCTTTTTATATTGCTTTTTGGCCTCTATCGCAAGCCTCAATTTATTATTAGCTGTAGCTTTTCTGACATTTGCCCTACAGTTTCTGCAGACCGCATTATATTCTTCTTTAGATATTCCCCCCTCTTTCCATTTGATAAACATATTTTCTTCATTTTTAACATGTGTGCTAGTTCTGTGTTCATCTATCTTGGTCTCTTTAAATGCTTCCCATTCTTCCTTCTTTTAAGGATTGTTAACAACTGTGCTTTGAGAATCTCATTTCAGAATATTATCCCAACCTTCTTGGACATTTCTGTCCTTAAGAACATCCAGCCATTGGATTCTTCCTATCCTCTTTCTGAGTTAATTGAAATCTGCCTTTCTGAAATCCAACCTTGAGGTCTGAATTATCTCAGGTCTTCCTCCCCTTTTTATTCAAAATTCAAGGATAGCATGATCACAGCCTCATAAGGTTCCAGCCACCCTTACTCCATCAACCATTTCCTCCTTGTTGGTAATAATTAGGCCCAAGGTAGCAGATCCCTTGTTTTTTCTTCGACCTTTTAGAAGATAAAGTTGCCATCAAGAGCGGATAAGAATTTGTTGGATGGATTACTTTTACCTGAGAGAGATTCCCAACAAATGTCTGGATAGTTAAAATCTCCCATGATCACTATGTCGTGCTTTTTTGAGAAATTGGCCATCTGATGTAGAAAGAGTTCATCAATATCTTCCACATGTCCAAGTGGCCTATAGTAAATGCATACAATGGTGTCCTATCTGTTTTTCTCTTCTTGTATTCTTACCCAAACAGTTTCTACAGAACTACCATGCTCTGAAGCTTGAATATCTGTGGAGATTAATGTTTTCCTAACATGCAATGCAATACCTCCTCCCCTTTTTTAGGTCTGTTTCTTATAAGTTGTATCCTTCAAGCCTTGTATTCATATGTATCATTCCACCAAGTTCCCATGATGCCTATGACATCATATTTCTCTTTCTGTGTTAGGAGCTCCAATTCTCCTTGTTTTTTTCTCATGCTCTGTGTATTTGTGTAAAAACATTTTTGTTTGTGATCGTTGTCTCTTGCTCCTCTACTTTCCTTCTGACTTTTTTGCCTTTGTTCTTTCTTTCCACTTCTAATAGCTAGGGTCTCAAATGTATTAATTAGCTGTATATTTTTGACCTGGCCTTTTATTTCCCATATTGTTCTAGTTTAAAGCTCCCCTAACGAGTGAAGCAAGGCGTCCACCAAACAGCCCACCAAGAACTGAGTGCAAGACCTGTACTTGAACATTTACATTGGGCCATTCATATATACGCATTTTTCACAGGGTATTACGTAAGTTAAAAAAAAACACAACATGTCTATTAAGCCAGTTGAAGTACTTATGCTGCCCAAAGGAATTCCAGTCTGCAGTGTATGTGAATGAGCAAGATAACACAAGAGAGCTTCGTGTGGCGCAGAGTATTAAGGCAGCAGAAATAATGGAATAAGCTGATGCTATGCAAATAACAAGATTTATTTATTATTATTTAGCAGCGACTTGGTCATGGCTTTTTCTCATTTTCATGTGTGCAGGCAAAAATCGGAACGATCGTGTGAAGGAGACCTTAGGATGCCTAGCCACTAGCGTTTTTTTCTCTAGTGATGCGAGATCGAGTGCCTCGCAGCACAGAAAAAACGCTTCGATATCGCTCAGTGTTTTCAGTGGGGCCGGTGGCAGCAGCGCCAGCCCCATTGAGAACAAAGGGAGTACATCGCGGACTTCTGCCACAGCTGTGACAGCTATGGCAGAGGATTTCTTCATCCCTGTGGGGACTGCAGAGATTAAGGAATCCTCTGCCACAGCTGTCACAGCGGTCGCAGAAGTCCGTGATACTATCTTATTTCTTTCAATGGTGCTGGCACTGCTGCGGCCCCATTGAAAGCAGTGTGTTGCAAGCAACCCCCGCAGCGATGCTTTTCAGGGAAGGGCTTGAAATATAAGCCCTTTCCTAAAAATCATGGCTAGCTGGAAAAAAAGTAAAAAAATATATATATATACTCAACTAGAAGAGCCATCCGGCTCTTTTGCTAGTGACGGGGGTTTGAAGACCCCACTCTGAATGGCTAATCCAGTGCCAATCACAGCCAGCACTGAATTAACCAATCACAGCCATTCAATGAATGAATGGCTGGCTGCTCAGCCAATCAGAGCAATTTCTTGCTGGAGGCGTGGTCTTTAAACCCCATTACCAGCAAAAGATGCTCTGCCAGCACAGATAAGTGCCTGGAAGCCTGCAGGGACGGTGACCTGCATCTACTAGGTGAGTATTTGATATTTTTTTTAGCCTCATTGGCTGTGTTATCAGCTGTGCTGAAAAAGTTGGCAAAACGCTGGCATAACATATGCCGGCACTGCTGAAATCGCAGTAAATGCAGTGTTGAAAAACGCTGCATTTACTGCAAATGCTTATGTGAGGAAGGCCTAAGAAGCAAGGACTGGACTAGAAGTAACAACAGGAACAAAACTTCACCGACCAGAAAGAAAGTTAGAATGAAAACTAAATAGAAGCATGCAAGAAATACTGGATTTACACACGCATAGATTACACTATAACAAGCAACGCATTGCTGAATCAGGAATATATAAAAGAGGCTAAGTAATCAGGATCTCCTCTCCAAAGAAGCCTAAGCTGCAGTAGTGTGGTCAGTGACCCACTCGAATGAATCACCTGTAGGACAGTTGCATTGCAACTGCCCCAACGACAAACTAGTAGACAAGAGATAACGAATCACAAGGAACATTCCTGCTGTGTGTAACACATAATTAATAAGGCTTAGATTAATATTTTAATTAATATTACTACAGTATAGATCAAGAGGAATGCCTCATATTAACTCCCAGCTCAAAACATTGCAATCATAGACCCTGGTTCAGTGATCCATCTTCAGTAATCTAGTGCATGTTACTTGTGATATATGACATTATAGCTTTGAAGAAAGACATCCAGAGCTCTTGACTTCTTTCAGCAAATTCACCATGATAATTTCTTCTGACACAGAGTTCAATACTCTCTGCTCGTACCGTAAAGAATCATTTTGTGCAGAAACTTTCTTTACATATTTTTAACAGCCTCCTTCATCCTGTACTGCCCTATTCAAATGCAATATTGGGTTACAAGTTTTACTGTCCAATGAAGTTTAGTTGTTTTCCCCTTGGTTACAGAATACAAGTACTATGTTCTCTGATCGACTTTCAACTAGTTTACATTGAGGTTACCAAAAAGTAGGAGACAAATATTAGGGGGTATGTTAAAGCCCTTTGTGGTGATGAGCAAACTTTTGAAAAGTTTGGTTTGGCCAATTCGTCAAATTTCAGTTCGTCAAAAGGTTACGTTCAGTCCAAATTAGTTTGAACCAAGCTGGGAGTTCACCAGTGTCCCTAAAACTAGTGTACAACACTATCTAAGGCGTCATTCACATGAGCGTATGCGTTTTCACGCTGGCCTCATTGCAGGCGAAAAATGCATGAATGAAGAAAAGCCGCGATCAAGTCCCAAGCTTATTTAGCTTTTTTTTGTCCATTCACATGGTCAATTGCAACATTTTAGCATAAAAATACGCCGCAGCCCGGAGATCCCGCGATCGGCATAAATCCTTTGAATGACTTCTAATGCCTAAATAGAGGCACCTGTAAGCTTTTCCCTGTGTTGGACTCTGCTAAACTGCCTCCCCCTCCCTTTTTTTTTTGCAGCTCCCATAGGAGTCTATGGGAGCCACCAGCGGTCGAAAGAAAGGGCAAGAGCTATCTTTTCCAGCAGTGTAAAAATTCAGTCGCATATGTGCTAAAAAGCAGTCATCTGAACAAATACATTGGAGGCCAATGCTTTAGATGGACGCGATTTTCGGCCGACGTGAAAACGTAAAAATGCTCCTGTGAATAAAGCCTGAGAGCCATGTTTGGCCCTGTGTAGCACACTTAGGTCACCTAGCAGTGTATCTAAGTATTTTTAAACTGCTTTTAAAGCAAAAATGTAATAAAGAAAAAGAAGAAGAAAGAAAGAAGAAAAAGTGCGAAAGAAGGAGATGAAGAAGTAAAAAGGAGGGAAAAGAAGAAGGAAAAAGACAATGCGATCAACAGATGATCAACACATTGTCTTCCATCAGGTGTTATGGCCAGGGGAAGCTTGTTCTTGTCCCTGTAGTGGAGTATGAAGCTAACCGGAGGTGGAGGTCTCTGCTTTGGATCATAGATAGGGTCCAAACAGGAGCACATGGAAAGAGGAGACAAGTCCTTTAAAGTCTAACAGCTAAGAAGCCCTAAGGGTGCCTTCACACATGGGCAAGAAAAACATGTTAGATTTGTGCGTTGCGAGACGCACAAATATGAAACCCATTCTTTTGAATGGGTTTATTTACATTAGCAATGTTTCTCTGCATGAACCATGTTGTGATGCTATGCAGGAAAAAATCACAGCATGTCCTATCTTTCTGCGATATCACCCATGGTTTTCAATGGGGCCGGTAGCAGAAGCGCCGGCCCCATTGAAAGCAATGGGAGAACTCCCTGTGACAGCCGCGGTGGGGGATTCCATCATCCCCGTAGTCATGCGAGGCTGCTTTCAGTTGAAAAGGCCTTGCATCCACGGGTTTCATATGGATGGCAAGGGCACTATCAGGCCGTGATTTACAGCCCGATATCGCCCTCACCAGTGTGAAAAAGCCCTTAATAGATCAAAGAGGTAAATAATTTCCAAAAACACTAATTTTAATTCCTCCACATGCCATATGCAAATTAGTACTGTGCAATCATGGAGGTGGAGTTGCTGATGAGCGCAATCAGGATCTCACCCCTCTTAATTTTGCCTTTTCTGCCTAAATTGACTGGAAATAGAAAAGCACATGAGCCAGATTGTAGCCAGGCTGGTGATGATGTTCCCTGTCCTCATGGATATAAATCAAGGTAACAGCCTGCGGTGGTGTCCATACTCCTGTCCCACACTCCATGTCTGGTCTTGGGTCTGTCCTGTTGTCACGGGTGGTGGGATAGCAACGCAGGATGCAGTCTACACTGCAGCAGACAGAGTAAACATAATATACACGATTTGTTTTAGAATTAAACAATGCAAGTAAGTAACATTGTGATAATAGATGAGCAATTTACCTTTACCACAATGTACCTAAAACTAGCTATGGCTAACTAAATTCTAGGATTAATAATACTCTATGCACTAAAGGAAACGCTACAGGCAAAACTGTAAGAATAGTGCAATTTTAAGATAAGTTTTGTAGTCCAGAAAGACAAACCAAGTAGAGTAACACACAGTACTTCTATTAAGGATTAACTTCCTAAGAAATAGCAAATAAACGTAATTGGGATAAAGCCTGGTACCCAGTATCAATGTGTGTGAGATTGCATGCTCAACTCTTATCAGTGTAACTATCTTAGCCCATTCCTGAGTATACTAGTTCAGAAATTCTAATAGCCATTCGAAGGCTTGCTAATGTTATTAGCAGCTGGCCTACTGGCTAACAATTTGTCCCCAGTGGTGTGCACACCTAGTGGTTTTAATGAGGCCGACCTCACTTACAAGTTATTGCAGACGAACTCTCTGATCTCCTGTCCATGTTCTTGACGATGTTGGTCGACTCTTCTCTGCTCAGAGCTGTAGAATCCTTTTCCAACAACAGCCCGATGCTCACACCAGCTTAACATCCCTTTGCTTTGCTCAGGCTCACTCTCTATCAGCAACTTCTCTTCTTTGTGTTGAGCTCTCTCCACTGCCACTCTCTGCAGTCTTCAGCACCTCAGCTCACTCAGTCCCTGCAAAGCAGGAAATTATCCTTTTTCTTTGTTATTTTGGTGCCTCAGCCAATCAATTCTATACCAGAGAACATACTCAGTTTCACTGCAGCAAAATTTGGTGCAAATTTTGGCGCTTGCAACACTTTGGCACAATTTTGGTGCAACTCACAGTACATTGCTATAGCAATAATTTAAGCCTTTTGGGTAGCCCTTACTCTACCATTCCTGCCACTTTTGATTGCCAACTGGTCCTGTAGCAAAGTCCAAAATCTCCTTGTGTGAGAGTGGGAATGAAAACTGGTGGACTTTAGACTCTGTTTTCCAGCCTGGCCAGCACCCAAACCCATTCCAGCCACAAGGATCCACCATCTAGTCTGGCAACATTGCTTTTTCATAAAACATGACCACTTCATGCCTGTAACTACTGTCTGTAATCAAGTCACATTTAAATGTCACAGTCAAAAATAGTTCAGTCATTCAGTATATACCAAACAGTACTAAAAAAAAGTTTTTCAACTTCAGAAGAAAATTCTAATTAATTCTATTTATACATATTTATTACAGAGGGAGGAATCTAAATATTTGCTTCGGTCCCAGAAATCCAACAATGCTGCTTTGACTGGATGTACGGCTCTATCTGATTTCCTCATCTATTGCATTCATTTTCTTCTTGCCATGTCTACGGGCTAATAATGTGCTATTAATTACGTTTTATGTGCAGCGTTGTACTCTTCACTCTTTGTGCCTGTACTAATTACAATTGTTCTAAGATTAAATTGCTCATGGCCCGAAACACAAACACACAAATAATAAGTAGATATTACACAAATGCCTCGTCATAAAAGAACAACTGAAAATAATTGAAACATGATAATCTCAGTATAATCCAGATTTACGGCTTTAATGAACAATTTCCTTAGATTTCAACGCTGTACAAACATTAGTCAGCAGAAGGTCACTAAAAATTCAATTCCTGCTGATGAGGCAGGAACATTGCCCTATTGAGATTTTTTGGTTTCTCATTGTCCTTTTTTCATGTACTATATAATGTATTGAAAAATGTAAAAAAAAATGTAAGTGTGGTAAAATGGAAAAAAAACGCAATTTTACCATTTTGGGGGAGGTTTTGTTTTTACATAAAAATGGCATGATAACCTCATTTTATGGTCGGTATACTTAGTACAGTACCAAATGTAAGTTTTTTAATCTTATACTATAAAAAAACGAAAAAGATGTTTAAAAATTGCCTTCTGTTTCCCTATAGTGTCCCCCATAACTTTTTTTGTTTTTTCATCGAATGGGCTTTCTTTTTTTGAGGGGCACGCTGTAGTTTCTAGTCGGACTATTTTGAGAAAAATATGGCTTTTTTCTTGGAAGCGGGATAACCAAAAATGTGCAATTCTGGCATTGTTTTTTTTTCTGGCTGCATTCACTGTGCAGGATACATTGAATAGATCAGACTTTTATGGATGCAATCCTACCAATTATGTTTTATCTTCTTATTGTGTTGATTCCTTATGCGTACAGGGGGGAAACATTTTTTTAAATTTTTATTTTTTTAAGTACTTAAAAAACTTTATTCATTTTTTTAGGCCACTCGGGGACTTGAACTTGCGAACATATGATTGCTTGCACAATATGTAGCGATACTGGGTAATTCTGTCTTGACGAACACAACAAGCAGTACATTTGCTCAGATATTACAAAAATGTTAGATCTTTATTAGGAAAAGAGGTTGAAAAGTGACTATATTTGTCAGTGTGTATTAAATGAAGCTGCAAGTGCTGTTATTTAAAGTTGCTTTTTAAGCCCAAAACTACTGTGAGTAACACAACAGTTTTGTATCCACATGGTAGTAACCAACTTTACTTTTAACATCAGCCTATTAAACCCTAAAGGTGTTTCATCGTTAAAACAAAACCCTGTCCCCCACCAGAGCCCTGCCTAAAATTACAAACTAGGGTATACTCACCTGTCCTGGGGCCCCAGGACACAGCTGACAGCTGTTCTTGGCATCAGTGGGTACCTCTGGGTAGATGGGCTGGGCGAAAGCATGTAACTGCTGCGGGCAATCTGAGGCTGCATCATCACAGTCGACGCTCCTGGCATTAGCGCTCATATTCTATCCGCCATGATGCCAGGAGTTTGAGGGCATGACGCTGTAGCCTCTGATTGGCTGCAGCAGTCACGTGCTTCTGGCCAGCCGTCTACTCGGAAGCCCCCACTGTTGCCAGCGCGAGCTGTGACCTGCGTCCCGGGGACCTAGGACAGGTGAGTATACCCTTCTTTGTTATTTTAGGCAGGACTCTACTTGGTGGCAGGCTTTTGTTTTAATAACAAAACACCTTTAAAGGGGTTCTGCAGCTGGTAAACTAAAAAAAGTCACAGTAGAAAAAAATAAACCATGGTATACTCACAGGTTGCCTGCCCCACCACTCCAATCCCCTTGGTCGAGTGGTCTCATGCCATCTAAGTGCGTGACCTCTGCAGCCATTCACCAGGCAAGTATCAGCAATACTACACTGAGGCCAGTGATTTACTTCCGCAGTCACATGGCAGCAGTGATGGAGGTAATTCTGATCATGGCCACTGTAGTCGGGTGTCAGCTGTATGGACTGAGCTGGGCTCCCAAACCTGCTCCTTACTAACCAGACACACATCCAATGTAAGTTAAAACTGGATTGCACAAAAGGGTTAAAAGGATCCTGGCAGCAATTTTGCAGATGCAACATGCAAGGCCAGGGGAGCAAAGAATCATCATAACCCGGAGCTCTTCACCGCAAGCAGACTGCAGGCAGCATTCCTGATTGGTGGTCTCTTGATTGGATCTACAGCTGTCAGTAAGAACAGTGGAGTAGTTCATTAGAGAGGGAGAGCACATGAGAAAAGAAGTCTTGGCTGCAGAACACTTATGACACCACATGTTGCAAAGTAAGATTTGAATTTGTCAGTGATGCTGATACTGACAGTCTACGCAGAAGTATGATAATACCCTGCTCTCTAACCCCTACATAGAGTTATCAGCAAAACTGCTAGCACAATGGGGTTTATTTTATCAAAAAAGGTGTAATTTGCACCAGTTTTATACTAGTTCCCCACAACCACACAGATGCTCTAAAATGAAAGGTGCTTTTTACTGCGCTCAAAAGTTAGCTCAGAGACCGAAAGATTGCGCAATAAAATTGCGCCAAATTCAGCAAATACATAGCGAGAGCCATTATATTGTGCAAACCCATTACCTATGTGATTAGACTAAGTTTTACTTAGGCCAAAAAATCGCAGCATGTCCTACCTTTTGGTGTTGCCTCAGAATGCCTCGCCCATTGTTTTCAATGGGACAGGGAAGCGCCTCACATCCACCAGTACATCGCACATTCACAAGCGCGATATTGGGCCTACCTTCACATCCCGATATCATGCTCAACCATGTGTAGGAGGCCCAAGTCTAATCGGCACTTACCTTGTGTGCCTGTTTTCTGACATTCAGCTTCATAAATGTGTCAGAAACATCCGACACAGAGACCATGCTCACATTTGGCAGAGCCATTCGTAATTTCTTCGTACTTTTTGGTGCAGATCAGTTGTAAATATGTCGTAAAAATAATATTCTAGCCCAGATCACACCACGAATCTGCAGGAAAAGCCCCAATGTGTTTTCACAAAAGTGGCCCTTTAAGCATCTTTCTTAAAACTTTTGTCACAGATTTCTGCAAAAATACCAATAAAAAACAGCGCAGCTTCATTATGCAGAGAAATTCCGGATTCCGTGAAGGATTCGTCCCTGGCTTGACTAGCATTTTTTCTGTACTGTACAGAAATAAGGAATTCCTGATGTAGATGTGAACAGAGCCTACGTTACATAGGAATACACAGGATTAACCTTTGTGGTTCCCCTACTGCAAGCAGCTTATAAGACGCGTCTTCAAGCTACAAGATGTAATGTGATGCTTTTCTGCAAGGGGGATCAGCAATGTGTAGAGGACACTATGTGACGAAATAACCCAAGTATCCGCATATTTACGCACTTTGCTTTCAGAGAAAGTCTACAGATGAGAGGAGAGAACCACTGCAAAGCTATCACTCATCATAGCTGTCACTACGATCACTCATCATAGCTGTCACTACGATCACTCATCATAGCTGTCACTACGATCACTCATCATAGCTGTCACTACGATCCCTCATCATAGCTGTCACTACGATCACTCATCATAGCTGTCACATGTCACTACGATCACTCATCATAGCTGTCACATGTCACTACGATTACTCATCATAGCTGTCACATGCATGTTCTCATGATACGTGTCTGTTTGTTTCAGTGTTTATAGCCTATTTTGAGCCACGACCGCTATGACAATTTAAGCTTGTGCGCACCACACCTATCAGTATTCCAGTAACGGGAAATAAGATCATCCACATGTGCAACATCAAAGTTCTGCTTCCTCCCCACATGTTTGGAATAAGGACAGAGCCGTTGGCTTCATACCTTGGATTGGATAAAGCCACTTAGGATTTGTTCACATCAGCATTGGAGGTCCCGTTCTGAATCTCCATCACTGATTTCCTCTAGAAAACAGGACAAAGTAGCGCAGCAAGCGGCAATATTTCATCTTGTCAATTCTTGTAAAATGCCAGAATGCTGTCCAGAAATTAAACAGACTCCATAATAGACAATTGGGGTCCATTTGGCGCAGTCATAAGATCAAACCATTTGGCCAGGGAGTGCCATTTTCCTGCTAAGCAGAGCAAGAAAACAGAACTTCCTAAGACCGCCTGTACATGAACGGGTTGGATTTTGAATGCAGGAGCCCACAGCAGACTCCAACCCTGACCACGGCCGTCAACCCTGCGCACCTATATTTTCTCTTTTTTTTCTGTACTGCAAATTGTCGCAGCAAGCCGCCGTTGGACATGCGCAGGTTTTTTTTGTAGAATGTTTATTTTTCCTGAGCCATGGCTACGTGATGATGTGGAATCCGCAACCTTTTTCGCAATGTCAGTTGCGGAAGGGCCACGGGTCTGACGGATTCCATTGACTTCGATGGAAGCCATCCACGTGTAATCCACGCAAAAATAAAGCATGCTGCGTTTTTTCCTCCGCGAGTGTACAGAAAGAAGCGTTTTTCCATAGCATGTAACAAATGGCATTTGCTGCGGATCTGCGGTGCGGACGCCGACTGTGGATTCTGCAATGCAAATCTGTTCGTGTGCAGGTGGCCTAACGCGGATGTAAGCGAGCCCTTAGATGAAGGTCATGAGATGCAAAGGTTTAATATTGTCACCTACACACAAATTGCCTCTAATGAGTTAGATTCTTCTCTTCCTAATGGTCCTTTTACACGCAACTAGAAACGCACGATTCTCCTTGACAAGCAGATCATTGTTGAGAATGCTGCACTTCTCCTTCACTTCTCATTCAGTGTTTCACATTCCTATGTTTAACCCCTTAAGGACATGGCCACTTTTCAAAAGCCCTAACTTTTTTATTTTTTCATCAACATGGCCATATGAGAGCTTGTTTTTTGCGTGGGGAATTGTAGTTTTTATTGCTGACATTTTTTGGTACATAAAACTTTTATTAATCTTTTTATGATCGCAGGGAGAGAAAAACACATCAATTCTGCCATAGATTAGGCCCTTGTAGACACAATGATTATCGCTCGAAATTTGCTCAAAAGCCATCGTTTAGGCGATAATCATTGTGTCCATCTGACGTCCGTCATGCAGTTTTCGTTAAAGATTCACTCATCGTTCGTCTTTCAGTCCGCTTGCATTTTTCTTGCGCGTTTTTTTCCCACGCGATATCGCTGCGTTTTTTTCAGGCGATTGTCAATGGGACTTTCTGATGTTAAAAATGCATCGCACAAAAATTTCAAAGCACCAACTTGCGATGCATTTTTAACATTAGAAGGTCCCGTTGACAATCGCATGGAAAAAACGCAGCGATATCACAGCGTAAAAAAAAAAACACAAGTGGGTGTGAGCCCTAAATCGCTGCATTTAAAGTCCTATAATTTTTTTATTTTTTCCTGGACGGAGCTCTGTAAGAGCTTGTTTTATGCGTAACGAGCTGCAGTTTCTTATGTGTACCATTTTGGGGTACATACAACTTTTTTGATCACTTTTATTGTTTTTTTTGGAGGCAAAATGAGTAAAATAAATATTTTGCCTTTGTTTTAAAGGGGTATTTTTACGCTTTTGGCAGTGCAGGTTTACAAGTATGTTTAATTTGTTGTGCGAGTCGTTATGGATATGATGATACCAAATATGTGGGCTTTCTATTTTAAATATTTTTTTATACTAATAAGGGAAACAGTGCGTTTTTGGTTTTTTTGTTTTTTTTACATTTTTTTTTTGACAGTTTTGATCTTTTTTTTACACTATTTGTGTCCCTGTGGGGGACTTGCACCATAGCACCTATGATCGCTATGATAAAATATGGCAGGACATCTGTCCTACAATGCCTCATTACTTGTTATAGCGATCATTGGCACTGGCAATGCAGGACACCTGTATCTGGTATCCTGTTGCCATGGTGACCCGATGGCACTCCGCGATTACATCGTGAGAGTCCGATGATGTCACAGAGGGTGTGCGCTAGCTCTGTGAGCCCTTTACATGCTATGATCTACCTAGATCGCAGCGTGTAAGGGGTTAACAGCGGGGGCGCTGTCCCGAAGCAACCCCGCTGTTGCAGTAGGAGGCCGGCTATTGGTGACAGCCAGCTCCCGCGGCCAGATAGCACAGGATCTCTTCTGATCTCACGCTATCCCCAGGGCGTAACTGTATGTCCTGTTCCGCTAAGTACCTCCCTGCTAGGAAGTACAGTTATGCCCTGTGGCATTAAGGGGTTTAACACAATGAGAAGCGAATGAGCCAACAATGATTTTTATGCTCGCTGAAACTGAACGCCGAAAAACCAAACAATTAGCTGCGATTAAAATGAACGATAATACAGATGAACAAAGATTTTGCTCCTGTGAGAAAAACATGTTAGTTACATGAAACGGAGTGCACTGAATCTGAATCTGTAGTCAAACGTCACCTAGGACATCTAGATCTTAGGTTATAGGGAACTACAGTTTGCCAACAGCTTGGTAGATTAGCCAGCGTATGGATGTCTGGCAACATTATAATTGCTGCACATCTGCAGCGTCAGTGGAGCGGGCCCACAGCCGAGGAGACATCGGGGTAGAGAAAGGCATTGTCCCTGGTCTCTACCATCTCCTCCCCTGGGGGTAGCTCGGGACTCCACCAAGTTACTGCCGGGGAAAATCACAGGGATAGTAACCGGGAGTTACCTTAAATCCAATTGTCACTCCAGACGCCACCGTTCCGTCCTCTGCAGCGGATCTTCCAGATGAAATAAAGTAGTCCACACACTGGACAACTTTCTTAACAAGAAACGGGAACGGTTGGCTCTGTCCGTTAACTACAACATTAAACTCCAACTTGAACTTGAACATTAAATTCCAACAGATTGGCTAGCGCTCGATCCAATCACAGCGCTTATGGCGGGGGATGACAGAGCCAAGCCGAGAGGACGGTGGGGATGACAGTGGGGAGAATTCAAGTAGCTTGCCGCACTGCTGCTGGGAACACAGAAATTGAAGCAGCTTTCTGCATCGCCACCAGGAACACAGACGCCGGCTGGGAGGTAAGTATGGAGGGTTTTTTTTACCCAGCATATACTCGAGTTTAGCTCGGCTTATACTTGAGTCAATAAGTTTTATCACTTTTTTGTGGTAAAACTTATTGACTCGGCTTATACTCGGGTCAGCTAATACTTGAGTATATACGTTATATATCGCAAAGTAGTAATGGTACCACATAACAAAACTCGGGTTTGCCACCCAGGATAGGAGGGCTACTAGTCAGCAAAAGAGTTTGGAGAAAAATAGTGCCCCATGAACATTATAGCAGCCGAATGGTTTGTTTTTATTGTTGTCAGGAACAGCTCTATTATTAACTGCTCCCTTCTCCAACTTCTTCTTACCACGTGCTGCTCATTTGATCCTATTGGTCTGTTCAAGTCTGCATCTCTTCCATCCAGCCACTGTTATTGTGGACTTTGCCTCAAGCTGCCTGGTCTTGTTCCTGGTCCTTGGTTTTTGGTACGCTGCACCTGGGCTCTAGATCAGGGGTCCCCAACTCCAGTCCTCAGGGACCACCAACAGGTCATGTTTTCAGGATATCCTATGGTAAGAAAACCTGTGACAATGTCTGAGGCACTGACAATAATTAAATCACCTGTGCAACACTGAGGAAATCCTGAAAACATGACCTGTTGGCGGTCCCTGAGGACTGGAGTTCAGGAACACTGCTCTAGATCATCTGCAACTTGTAGCTATATTCCTGGTTCTGACTGCTAGCTACTCCCTACTACATTCCTGCCTAAACTCTTGGATTTATGTCTAATACCTGCAGTGCTATCCTGATCCAAGTCCTTGGCTGACTCATGACTACACTCCCATTTCATTCCTTGGTCTTTTGCATCCTTTCTGTTTTCCAGGTCATGACCTTTGGCTCCATTCCTCATTACACCTCATTCTTGGGTTCTGCCTTCATCTTGCTCCTGGTTCTCACCCTGGCCTGCACCTTGACATTGCTCCTACTATCTCCTGTTTCTCACCTTGACCTGTTCCTGAAGCCTGTTCCTGAAATTTTCCCTTCCAAGTCTGGCTAGTTGCTGGCATCTCCTGGTCCTGTCCAGGGCTTTCTTCTGGTCACTGTTCCTGCTATCTCTTGGTTCTGTTTGAGGCCTGCTCCTTGTCACAGTTCCTGGTATTTCCTCGTTGCATTCAAGGCCTGCTCCTGGTTACAGTGTCTGGTATCTCCTAGTTCTATTTGAGGCCTGCTCCTGGTAGCTCCTAGTAGATATTGTTACTGGTTCTAGTCCCACGTCTCTGGCCTTCATGTTCCTGATTCCATGCTCCACATCTGCCTGTCTTTTGACCATGTTCCTGTCCTGTGAACATGTCCCTATTTTACATTCCACATTCCTGTTCTAGCTTCATGGTCATGCTTCACATCTGATCTTGTTCCCATTATCACTGCTGTGTCTGGCTGCCAGCTGGCATATTAGCAGTTTACGCTTAGGTTAAGCAGCGCTGCTGATTAGAGCCACCTGATTGGCTCTTCGGCACCACGTGACTACACAGCGCGCACGCGCATTGCCTTCAGCAGTCGTGCACTACACACTACAGTTAAGCAGACGTGCACTACACACTACACTTAAAGGGGTTGTCCCGCGCCGAAACGGGTTTTTTTTTTTTCAACACCCCCCCCCGTTCGGCACGAGACAACCCCGATGCAGGTGTTAAAAAAGATCACCGGAGAGTGCTTACCTGAATCCCCGCGCTCCGGTGACTTCTTACTTACCTGATGAAGATGGCCGCGGGGATCTTCTCACTCGGTGGACCGCAGGGCTTCTGTGCGGTCCATTGCCGATTCCAGCCTCCTGATTGGCTGGAATCGGCACGTGACGGGGCGGAGCTACACGGAGCCGGCATCCAGCATGAGCAGCCCCATTGAAAAAAGAAGAAGATCGGGACTGTGCAAGCGCGGCTAATTTGGCCATTAGACGGCGAAAATTAGTCGGCTCCATGGGAACGAGGACGCTAGCAACGGAACAGGTAAGTGAAAAACTTCTTATAACTTCTGTATGGCTCATAATTAATGCACAATGTACATTACAAAGTGCATTAATACGCCATACAGAAGTGTATAGACCCACTTGCTGCCGCGGGACAACCCCTTTAAGCAGCACGGGGTTAGGTTTAGGGTTAGGTTTACGGTTAGGTTTAGGGTTAGGATTACCTAAACCTAACCCTAACCCCAACCCTAACCCTAAACCTAACCCTAACCCTAAACACTAACCAAAAACACTAAACCTAAACCCTAAACCTAACCCTAAACCCTAAACCCTAACCCCGTGCTGCTTAAGTGTAGTGTGTAGTGCACGGCTGCTGAAGGCAATCCGCGTGCACGCTGTGTAGTCACGTGGTGCCGAAGAGCCAATCAGGTGGCTCTAATCAGCAGCGCTGCTTAACCTAAGCGTAAACTACTAATATGCTGCCAGCTGGGAACTAGTCTGGGCACCACAATCTTGAGGTAATCCTGGAACTAAAGTCTATACCTTCTTGTGGTGGTTAAGGATGAAGATCCCTTAGACTTTGCACCCCAGTAGAACCAATGTCAAACCAATTCCAGCCACAAGGATCCACATTAAAGTAACAAGACACTTTTCTGTATGTTTAACATTGGAATTAGAATTTGACTGCTTGCTTTGATTGCCGTTTCCACTATCAGAAATACATGACCCAGGTATAACGGATTTGTCCTGCTGTAGCCTATAACAACTCCCTCCCCCGAAGGACATTAACCACACAACACTTCTAGCTTTGGATAAATTGGCCAGAGCAGCCATTTTATTAAAAAATATTAAGGCCTCGTGTCCACGGGGAAAATCAGGCCCGCTACGGATTCTACATGGAGAATCTGCAGCGGGTCCCTCCTGCCCCGCGGACATGAGGGCTGAAAATAAGAATAAACTCACCTGCTGTGAGCCGTGCGTGTCTTCCCTTCTTCGCGGCCGGATCTTCTTTCTTCGGCCGGGCGGATGTGATCGGCACGCCGGCTGCGTGCCGCACGCATGCGCCGGGCACATCCACCGGCCCGAAGAAAGAAGATCCTGCCACGAAGAAACGAAGCTCTGCATCACCCGGAGCAGGTGAGTTTATTCTGATTTTAGGTCTCCTGCGGATCTGGACGGCTTCCATAGGCTTCAATAGAAGCCTGCGGGAGCCGTCCGCACGGGAGACCCACACTAAAATGGAGCATCTCCATTTTTTTTCATGCTCCAGATTTTTTAAAAATCACTTTTATTGACCATCCGCGGGTATTTATCTACCCGCGGGTGGTCAATGCATCCCTATGGGGTGCGGATATGCGTGCGAGTGATCCGCTGCGGATTTTAATTCTTCTTTTGCCCGTAGAAATGAGGCCTTACATTCACATAACTCAACATTATAAAAAACATCGTATTCACCCTCCTATCTTTGTCCATCTCAGATTTAAATCCTCCAATTTTCGCTCTAGCAATCTGCTTTCCATTGCTTCAGTATCAATGGTAATGCTCAAAAATTTCAAACACGTAGTGGGTCCCTCCATCTTCTCAGGTACCAAAGATACCCCAAAACGCCTTGCAACCCACTGAACTGTCCCCAATAATGTCGCACAAATTGGTGACCTGGCTGGACTGATAAACAGGAAGTCATCCAGATAGACAATGACTGCACTAAGCCCTGCGGTATCCCTAACTAACTACCTATTCCAAGAATGAGTTGAACGCCTCAAAGTATGCACATGAGATCAAACAGGCCATGGGCAACACCGTAACAACCAAATACTCTCCGGCGCCACCAGGAGTAACCGAAAATCCGATTCAATGTCGTATTTTGCTAACAGTGATCCCTTTCCGTATTTTCATACAGAACTAACTGCAGCGTCAAATGAAGTATATACCACAGAACAAATCCCTGGATCTATACTGTCATTAACTGATGCCCCTTTTGGGTACAATAGGTGATGAATAGAGATGAGCGAGCACCAAAATGCTCGGGTGCTCGTTACTCGGGACGAAATTATCGCGATGCTCGAGGGTTCGTTTCGAATAACGTACCCCATTGAAGTCAATGGGCGACCCGAGCATTTTTGTATTTCGTCGATGCTCGCTAAGGTTTTCATGTGTGAAAATCAGGGCAATTCAAGAAAGTGATGGGAACGACACAGCAACGGATAGGGCAGGCGAGGGGCTACATGTTGGGCTGCATCTCAAGTTCACAGGTCCCACTATTAAGCCACAATACCGGCAAGAGTGGGCCCCCCCCCCCCCTCCCAACAACTTTTACTTCTGAAAAGCCCTCATTAGCAATAGATACCTTAGCTAAGCACCACACTACCTCCAACAAAGCACAATCACTGCCTGCATGACACTCCGCTGCCACTTCTCCTGGGTTACATGCTGCC
Source organism: Eleutherodactylus coqui (assembly GCF_035609145.1). Classification (NCBI taxonomy): domain Eukaryota; kingdom Metazoa; phylum Chordata; class Amphibia; order Anura; family Eleutherodactylidae; genus Eleutherodactylus; species Eleutherodactylus coqui. The sequence continues at coordinate 78,653,244 of NC_089841.1, forward strand.
CAACCCCCCCTGCACGACCCTGTGTCCACAGCGCACACCAAATTGTCCCTGCCCAGCCTTCAGCTGTCCTCATGCCACGCCACACTCATGTCTATTTATAAGTGCGTCTGCCACAGGAAAAGCAGGCACACACTGCAGAGGGTTGGCACGTCTAGGCAGCGACCCTCTTTAAAAGGGGCGGGGCGGTAGCCCACAATGCTGTACAGAAGCAATGAGAAATATAATCCTGTGCCACCGCCATCAGGAGCTGCACACGTGGGCATAGCAATGGGGAACCTATGTGCCACACACTATTCATTCTGTCAAGGTGTCTGCATGCCCCAGTCAGACCGCGGTTTTTAATTCATAGACACAGGCAGGTACAACTCCCTATTGTGAAGTCCCTGTGGACCGACAGCATGGGTGGCTCCCTGGAACCCACCGGCGGTACATAAAAATATCCCATTGCATTGCCCAACACAGCTGAGGTAGTAATGTCGTGCTTAATACAGGTGGGCTTCGGGCCACACTGCATGCCCCAGTCAGACTGGGGTTCTTTAGATGTGGTTTCAGATGCATTTATAATTCTCTGTGGATCCACAGCATGGGTGGGTGCCAGGAAGCCACCGGCGGTACATAAAAATATCCCATTGCATTGCCCAACACAGCGGATGTAACGTCAGCTGTAATGCAGGTGGGCTAAAAATTCATTTGATTACACTGTAGGCGAGGGCCCACAAAAATTGCTGTATCAACAGTACTAATGTACATCCAAAAAATTGGCCATGGCCAACCAAGAGGGCAGGTGAAACCCATTAATCGCTTTGGTTAATGTGGCTTAAGTGGTAACTAGGCCTGGAGGCAGCCCAGTTGAACGAAAAATTGGTTCAAGTTAAAGTTTCAACGCTTTTAAGAGCATTGAAACGTATAAAAATTGTTTAGAAAAATTATATGACTGAGCCTTGTGGCCCTAAGAAAAATTGCCCGTTCAGCGTGATTACGTGAGGTTTCAGGAGGAGGAGCAGGAGGAGGAGGAGGAATATTATACACAGATTGATGAAGCAGAAATGTCCCCGTTTTGGATGGTGAGAGAGAACGATGCTTCCATCCGCGGGTGCAGCCTACGTATTGCTTAGGTATCGCTGCTGTCCGCTGGTGGAGAAGAGAAGTCTGGGGAAATCCAGGCTTTGTTCATCTTGATGAGTGTAAGCCTGTCGGCACTGTCGGTTGACAGGTGGGTACGCTTATCCGTGATGATTCCCCCAGCCACACTAAACACACTCTCTGACAAGACGCTAGCCGCAGGACAAGCAAGCACCTCCAGGGCATACAGCGCTAGTTCAGGCCACGTGTCCAGCTTCGACACCCAGTAGTTGTAGGGGGCAGAGGCGTCACCGAAGACGGTGCTGCAATCGGCTACGTACTCCCTCACCATCCTTTTACAGTGCTCCCGCCAACTCAGCCTTGACTGGGGACCGGTGACACAGTCTTGATGGGGAGCCATAAAGCTGGCAAAGGCCTTGGAGAATGTTCCCCTGCCTGCGCTGTACATGCTGTCTGATCTCTGCGCCTCCCCTGCTACCTGGCCCTCGGAACTGCGCCTTCTGCCACTAGCGCTGTCGGATGGGAAGTTTACCATCAGTTTGTCCACCAGCGCCCTGTGGTATAGCATCATTCTCGAACCCCTTTCCTCTTCGGGAATGAGAGTGCAAAGGCTCTCCTTATACCGTGGATCGAGCAGTGTGTACACCCAGTAATCCGTAGTGGCCAGAATGCGTGTAACGCGAGGGTCACGAGAAAGGCATCCTAACATGAAGTCAGCCATGTGTGCCAGGGTACCTGTACGCAACACATGGCTGTCTTCACTAGGAAGATCACTTTCAGGATCCTCCTCCTCCTCCTCCTCAGGCCATACACGCTGAAAGGATGACAGGCAAGCAGCATGGGTACCGTCAGCAGTGGGCCAAGCTGTCTCTTCCCCCTCCTCCTCATCCTCCTCATGCTCCTCCTCCTACTCCTGAACGCGCTGAGATATAGACAGGAGGGTGCTCTGACTATCCAGCGACATACTGTCTTCCCCCGGCTCTGTTTCCCAGCGCAAAGCGTCTGCCTTTATGCTTTGCAGGGAACTTCTCAAGATGCATAGCAGAGGAATGGTGACGCTAATGATTGCAGCATCGCCGCTCACCATCTGGGTAGACTCCTCAAACTTTCCAAGGACCAGGCAGATGGCTGCCAACCAGGCCCACTCTTCTGTAAATAATTGAGGAGGCTGACTCCCACTGCGCCGCGCAAGTTGGAGTTGGTATTCCACTATAGCTCTACGCTGCTCATAGAGTCTGGCCAACATGTGGAGCGTAGAGTTCCACTGTGTGGGCACGTCGCACAGCAGTCTGTGCACTGGCAGATTAAACCGATGTTGCAGGGTCCGCAGGGTGGCAGCGTGCGTGTGTGATTTGCGGAAATGTGCGCAGAGCTGGCGCACCTTTCCGAGCAGGTATGACAAGTGGGGGTAGCTTTTCAGAAAGCGCTGAACCACCAAATTAAACACATGGGCCAGGCATGGCACGTGCGTGAGGCTGCCGAGCTGCAGAGCCGCCACCAGCTTACGGCCGTTGTCACACATGACCATGCCCGGTTGGAGGCTCAGCGGCGCAAGCCAGCGGTCGGTCTGCTCTGTCAGACCCTGCAGCAGTTCGTGGGCCGTGTGCCTCTTCTCTCCTAAGCTGAGTAGTTTCAGCACGGCCTGCTGACGCTTGCCCACCGCTGTGCTGCCACGCCGCGTGACACCGACTGCTGGCGACGTGCTGCTGCTGACACATCTTGATTGCGAGACAGAGGTTGCGTAGGAGGAGGAGGAGGAGGGTGGTTTAGTGGAGGAAGCATACACCCCCGCAGATACCACCACCGAGCTGGGGCACGCAATTCGGGGGGTGGGTAGGATGTGAGCGGTCCCAGGCTCTGACTCTGTCCCAGCCTGCACTAAATTCACCCAATGTGCCGTCAGGGAGATATAGTGGCCCTGACCGCCTGTGCTTGTCCACGTGTCTGTTGTTAAGTGGACCTTGGCAGTAACCGCGTTGGTGAGGGCGCGTACAATGTTGCGGGAGACGTGGTCGTGCAGGCCTGGGACGGCACATCGGGAAAAGTAGTGGCGACTGGGAACCGAGTAGCGCGGGGCCACCGCCGCCATCATGCTTTTGAAAGCCTCCGTTTCCACAAGCCTATACGGCAGCATCTCTAGGCTGATCAATTTTGCAATGTGCACGTTTAATGCTTGAGCGTGCGTGTGCGTGGCGTCGTACTTGCGCTTGCGCTCAAACTGTGGCCCTAGCGACGTCTGGACGCTACGCTGAGAGACATTGCTGGATGGGGCCGAGGACAGCGGAGGTGAGGGTGTGGGTGCAGGCCAGGAGACGGTAGTGCCTGTGTCCTCAGAGGGGGGTTGGATCTCAGTAGCAGGTTGGGGCACAAGGGGAGAGGCAGTGGTGCAAACCGGAGGCGGTGAACGGGCATCGTCCCACCTTGTGGGGTGCTTGGCCATCATATGCCTGCGCATGCTGTTGGTGGTGCCTCCCCAGCTGATCTTGGCGCGACAAAGGTTGCACACCACTGTTCGTCGGTCGTCAGGCGTCTCTGTGAAAAACTGCCACACCGTAGAGCACCTTGACCTCTGCAGGGTGACATGGCGCGAGGGGGCGCTTTGGGAAACAGTTGGTGGATTATTCGGTCTGGCCCTGCCTCTACCCCTGGCCACCGCACTGGCTCGGCCTGTGCCCACACCCTGACTTGGGCCTCCGCGTCCTCGCCCGCGTCCACATCCTATAGGCCTACCCCTACCCCTCAGCATGGTGTATTACCAGTGATTTGATTTCCCAGGCAGGAAAGAAATTGGCGCAAGCCTGCTGTTAAATGTAGCTGGCTGCGTATGTTTTTTGTTAACGTTCTGCACCCACCACACACGTACCCAGAACGCTGAGGACTGTCAGAGGCAGGCCAAATAGAATGTTTCCCTTTTTTTTGGTAAAGAAAAGGCCCACTGCGTATATTCAATCAATAATATATGTCTTCTGGCCCTGCAAATGTGTCACAGAACTGCAGGGTTGCAGAGTTATTAACTACAGCAGAGCGGTGATTTTTCCCAGGCAGGAAAGAAATTGGCGCAAGCCTGCTGTTAAACGTAGCTGGCTGCGTATGTTTTTTGTTAACGTTCTGCACCCACCACACACGTACCCAGAATGCTGAGGACTGACAGAGGCAGGGCACATAGAATTTTTCCCTTTTTTTTAAAAGAAAAGGCCCACTGACTATATTCAATCAGATAAGAAATCTGTTCCACAGAAATGCAGTTATATGAAATGCAGCAGAGCGGTGATTTTTCCCAGGAAGGCAGGAAATAAATTGGCGCAAGCCTGCTGTTAAACGTAGCTGGCTGCGTATGAATTTTTTACTATCTCCACCCACCACACACGTACACAGAACGCTGAGGACTGACAGAGGCAGGGCACATAGAATTTTTCCCTTTTTTTTAAAAGAAAAGGCCCACTGACTATATTCAATCAATAATATATGTCTTCTGGCCCTGCCTACACAATTCTCTCCCTGTAGTATTACTGCAGGGCGCAATGCTCTGCACAGCCGATTTTGAAAAAAAAAAAAATGCAACACTGCTAACAGCAGCCTGCACAGTACTGCACACGGTTAAATGTGGCCCTAAGAAGGACCGTTGGAGTTCTTGAAGCCTACACTCACTCCTACACTCACTCCTAACGTCTCAGAGAGGAAACTGAAAGTAACCCGAACATCGCGTGGTACTCGTTAAGAGTAACGAGCATCCCGAACACCCTAATATTCGCCCGAGCATCAAGCTCGGACGAGTACGTTCGCTCATCTCTAGTGATGAATCAACCGTAATTTATTCAGTTCTTTTTTAGGGAGCACTTCAAATGGTGACACTACCAAATTGGCAACAGGAGGCTCCTTAAAACATTCTGCCATGACCGACCCCCGTACACTCAATATGCCTTACCGTATATAGAGTCCAAATAACAAAAAGGAACGGAACAATTTCCTGGCGCTTTTTCCACAATTACACTGGCTAGCGTGGCGAATCCCTGCAGTCAATTTGAAAAGGTCTGAGGGATCAATCGCCACCTTTGCTTTTCTTCCTCCTCCTTATATTCGGTCCTTTTACCTTTGTCCAAATTACATTTTTCCAATGGGAGAAGAGAGAATATTTCAAAATATTCATCTATCCAAATCTTCTCATTAACTTCTTTTTTCAGATGCGCGGCTAACTGTCCTTCAAAGCAAACATAAACCTACCCTTTTGCTCTGTAATCCAGACAGACCCCATCTCCCTCCTTTTCCACTTGGACCGCAACCACTACCCCTAGCGTCTGCTGCACCCCAGTCTCCTAAGCCATACTTGCTTTTGGAATGCTATCCAGGCTGCTAGACACAGTTGCTGGCCCTGCCCACGATGCTACTGGTGACAGCACAACCCCTACCTCAGGCTACTGCCATAAATCCCACAAATGACCTAAAATTGTTACTCCCACCGGGCGTGCCTGCAAACGCTCCAATGCCCCACATCCTTTCCCGAAGACTATCTCCAGCAAGCGCAACCCAGCTAACTAAATGAGATTAACAAGCCATAGATGATATCTCAACAGGTTGCGTGGGGCTGAGAATTCACCAGCCATCAATCCTCCTTCCTGTGGATCTGAATACTCATCTGGTGATGGTCCTCTCTGATCTTCCAGATCCCCCACAAACCGCAATCGCTCCATCCAACTCCTGGCTGCTTCAGGTCTTCGCACCGTTGATCCCCTTCTCCGAGATCCTGGACCAGCCAACCGCCATCTTCTATCTTCTTCTACTCGACCAGCACCTCCCCTGACATCCTGGCCTGTAGGCCCCTCTGACTTCTGTGGTCTGTGTTCACGACGGGGCTACTCCCCGACTGGTTCATCACCAGAAGAGCAGCCCCGCTTTCCTCCGCTGCTCCTGAGATTCAGTCTGGTACTAAGCCCTGCTCCCCTCTAAGCACAAGGCCTAGTACTAGATGACGCACTGTGCTGCCTGGCGGGATTCCTCCCGAGCCTGCTCTCTACCCTTGAGGGACCAGTGATCCATGCCCTATGCAGTGCCGACGCATTGTCGTGTGCTCAGTGCTAGGCCTTACCAGCGCACCTGCCCTCCACGGCCTCTTCTTCCTCACTGCTGCAGCTCCGGTCTCCACCACCGGCGTCCCCAGTGCTTCCTCCATGGTCTTCTCCAGCCAGTCCAGCCCATGCTCCACAGCCGCTGCCCAGATCTTCTCCATCACTGCATCCATCTTCATGTAAGCTGCAAGAAAAAACTCCTCTTCGGGCTCTTCCTTCTTCTTCTTTCTTCCTCACTGTCCGTCCTGTTTCTTCTTCTTCTGCTTCCTCCTGAAGTGGCTCCTCCTTTTTTCTTCCCATACTTTATCTCCCTGTTCCCCCCCCCCCCCTTTCCCTACAACCCCTCCTACTTGTTAACCCTTCCCTCCCTGTTAACCCTGTCATGTGCTGCCTCTACCTACAGCCTTGCAGGCTTCTGCTCCGGCACATCTTTAAAGATGTTTTCCAGAACTAAAAGTTAAAGCTAAAAGGGTTTAAAATTAATAAAAATAGAATACTCACGTATCCTGGCAGTTTCCCACCCAACACTGCAGCCCCGGGATCCGCCACACAGAATCCAGAAGAAGCGGTAGGCAGTCATGTGCCATTCATTGTGCATGTGGCCACTGAGCCCCTCACAGGATTCAGTGATCATAGAAGAATCCCCGCTGAAGCCTGGTGGTGGCTGAGGGGTCACGTGTATGAAGAACAGCACATAACTGCCCACTGTTTCCTCCAAGTTCTGTGCAGCAGATACCGGGTCTGCAGAGCAGGATGAAAAACTACTGGGATAGGTGAGTATTCAATTTTTATTAATTTTAAGCCCTTTTAACTTTATTTTTAAGTCCAGGAAAAGCTTTTTAACGTTATAATGGTATGCATGTCTTTGGCAACGTGTAACAATGGCACCACAAGCATATGCAAGAGATGTGTGTCCTGTTGCAACACACTGGAAATTGGATCATGCGTCAACTACAGTGGAGTTAAAAAGAGATATAGATTTAGATTCAGACTCTTCTGCCTTCCTTAAACGCTGGATGAAAGTTATGAGCACTGGTGCCTCCACCCCTCCAACATTTATATCATGTGGGGAGCCTGATGGAATATCTTGGCATAAGCGCTAAAGACCGTGAAGACCATCTATTGTTAAAATGTTGTGTGAACGACTGGGGAGAGGGCAAAGGGTTAATAACAAAACAACAGAAATAACATTTCACTGGTGCAAAGAAGCTATTTTTAAAGTTGCGGCTCCTCATTATATTACCTGAAACCTTAGAAATTATCAAAGCGCAATGACTATATGACCACAACTAGTATTTCCCGCATCATTCGCTGTGTTTTTCAGGCTTTCGCCCTCTTGAGGTAATGCTCTTAAAAGGCTTGTGGTTTCTGAGAGGACATGTGCTTTCAGAGAAATGTCTGTAATAAGCCCATTTTGGTATTTATGCCTTAAACAAGGACTTGGAGAACACCCAGTAATACATTTCTTGTGCAAACACCAAAGCATAGTGGTAATAAAATGTAAAACATACCAACTGTCTCTCTGTATTTATTTAAGAGAAAGTGTATTTGTTTCCTGTAACACTTCAGTCCCAAACGTAATTTTATGTAACAAGTAGCCTGCATTTATTCAGGGGCTTTACACATGGATCAGCTAATTCAGCAAAAAAGTAGACTAGAAAAACGGATAAACAATAGATAGATAATTATGAGATAGATAGATAGATAGATAGATAGATAGATAGATAGATAGATAAATAGATATGAGATAGATAGATATATATGAGATAGATAGGTAGATATGAGATAGATAGATAGATAGATAGATAGATAGATAGATAGATAGATAGATAGATAGATAGATAGATAGATAGATATGAGATAGATAGATAGATAGATAGATAGATAGATAGATAGATAGATAGATAGATAGATAGATAGATAGATAGATAGATATGAGATAGATAGATAGATAGATAGATATGAGATAGATGGATGGATAGATAGTTACATAGATAGATATGAGATACATAGATAGATAGATACGAGACAGATAGATAGATAGATAGATAGATAGATAGATATGATATAGATAGGTAGATAGATATGAGGTAAATAGATAGATATGAGATAGATATGAGATGGATAGATAAGATAGATAGATATGAGATAGATAGATAGATAGATAGTAGAGATGAGATAGATAGATAGATAGATAGATAGATAGATAGATAGATAGATATGATATAGATAGATAGATAGATAGATAGATAGATAGATAGATAGATAGATAAAGATAGATAAAAAGATAGATATGAAAAAATATATAGATAGATATGAGATAGATTGATAGATAAAATAGATAGATAGATCGATAAAGACAGGCATTGTCAGCAGATAGCTACTTTGCACAATATTGTTCCCTTGTTCAATGCCAATACATTTTTGTTAAGAAATAACATATTTTTAATATTAAAAAAAAACTAGCATAGGATTTTTAAAAATGCACTATTTACACACTAGACGCATACCGAACACACTAAATGCATGGCATATATATCCAACTCACATGTGGGACACATGTCACACAGACACCACACTGACTTAGGACACATACTGTACACACGCCACTCACACTCATGACATATTGCATACCAATAACTCACACATACCAGAATTTTGTTTGCATTTTTGGTAGAATCCATGCATCCCTGCTCCTGATATCTCCAAGTCACACCGCCACTGCATCCTGCACTGCTGCAGTAACCTTCCTGCAGAATTAGATAGCTCCTCTTCCAAACCCTCAGGGCCCATGTGCAGCTGCATTGAATGCATCAGCAATATATCTACCATTAGGAGAGGTGCATCTAGCCTTTCTGCTGCCTGAAGCAAACTCTGAAATGGTGCCCACAACTGCGCCAAGCACAGCAAATAAATATGACACCAAGTTCATTACATAAACATGCATCAGAACTAAGCTCATCACAAAAATACTATATTAGAACCAAACTCAATTTATAAATAAGGTATTAGAACCAAACCTAGCAAATAAATAAAGTATCTGAATCTAGTTCATCACATACACACGGCACCAAAATGAGTCTCCTAGCATAAATATGGCCCCAGTACCAACTTCATAGCATAAATACAGCACCAGAACGAAGCTCATGACATAAATATGCCATCAGAACCAAATTCAATACACGGCTCATTTTCTACTTTTACTGCATATGTAACACAGACCAAGATGTCCATTGTTCACCCTTCTGTTGGTGTTCTTATTCACATCTGTTCAACATACATTTTCCTTATCTCCTTTTTCCTTTGACTAATCTTTTATTTCCCACTGGCTTATCGTATAGCAGCTTTTCATAAAAGGTGTTGGAAAAATGAAGTAGATTGCTTCATCTCCATTTCTGGAAGACATCTGTTTCAAAAAGGCTCTGTTAATAATATGGTTGATACCAATTTATATTAGGAAGGTAACCAGGATCTCATCAGAAGTTCTCATCTCACATGTTTGGTGAGAGCACTTTAGAAATGACTAAAGATAGAAGAGAATTATGTCATGTCTCAGTCAGTACATAGTTAATTATTTGCCAGCACACCTTGTTTCTGTAGGTTCTGTCCAGACAAGCCAGGGTTAACAGCTCCTGTGCCTTCTAGTCTAGGTTAATTACCCTGCTAGTGTCCCGCCTCCCTATAAGATCCAGCTCTTGCTGCCTGGGAGTTGCCGATTATTCTCCAGTGATCCATGAGCAGTCCTGCTGCTCAGAGCTGCTGAGTTCTGGCTCTGGTACCTTGACCTGTTCCCTGTTTGTGCCACATGTTCTGCTACTGCAGATAGGAGCTCCTGGGTCTTTACCCGTTATTAGTGATTGGTTCCGTTCCCTGTGTGGCTGACTGCGGTCCTGCCCCAGTGTAAGTTACCTTATCTCGATCCAGCTCTGCCTGTGTTCTGTGGTTTTCCTGTCATGTTGGCCTATTCTTTCGGTCTAGCCTGTCGGTACTAGTAAAGTGTCTTCTGCATAGGTACGGCGGCTCCTTCCTGTCTTGCCACTAGGCAGCGTAGGGTCAGTGTTGGTGGCTTGGACCTGTCCACCTTTGGGGCTACCTCCAGGAAGGGACATTGGCATGGTTGTGGGTCAGGGAGTCTGGTGTCATGCGTACCTGTGCACACTAGTATTGTAACATAATCAGCCCAAATAAACTGTGCTAGATGCAGTATGGATCCTGTTCAGGCACTTACAAGTCAGATTAGTGCCATGTCTGTACAGGATTCAATGCAAGCTCTGGTTCAGCAAGTGCTAGCCTTATTGCAGCAAATGGCGGACATTATGCAGCAGCTGTCTGCCATTAAGTCTGTGCCTACAGCTTTTGACTTATCTGCACAATCTGAACCAAGACTTGAGCTACCAGACAGTTTTTCCGGTAAAGGTAGCGATTTTGTTTCTTTTTGTGAAGCCTGCAAGTTATATTTTCATTTAAGGCCAATTTCCTCAGGGAATGAGACCTAGCGTGTGGGCATAATTATCTCCCGGTTACAGGGTGACCCTCAGGCCTGGGCATTTTCGCTTTCTCCTGTCTCACCTGCTCTGTCTTCAGTTGACAGTTTTTTCTCTGCTCTGGGATTGCTCTATGATGATCCGGATCGCGTGACCCTCGCTGAAAGTAAAATCTGCATGATACTACAAGGCAATCGCCTGGTTGAGGATTACTGTGCGGAATTTCGGCGTTGGGCAAATGAAACCCAGTGGAACGATCCAGCTTTGAGAAGCCAGTTCTGTTTTGGTCTGTCATGCAGGGTAAAGAATGCAATGGTTCAGTATGCTACACCTTGCACGCTGTAGGATGCCATGGCCTTGGCAATAGGGGTCGATCTCCGCCTGCAGAAGAGAAAGCAGGAGACTAGGTTTGAATCTCCTTCCTCATCGTCTATATCCCCTGAAGAGGTTGCGGATGAACCTATGGAGATAGGGACAGTCTCTATTAATAAAGCACGTAGGGATATATATATTTTTTTTTTTTGGCTTCGTACACCTGCTCATTACAGGCTATTGTGACTGAGGCCGATTGTGTAAGGCGCAATAGTTCTGTTCAACGTGTCTTATGTATGTTTTTGCTCCTTATTGTGACAGTTATGCGTTTATTTCAGGCCTGTATGCATAAGTCCTGTAAGACATTTTCATCCATTGATGGAGTTGGTGTATGTATGTGTGTGTATATATATATATTTTTTTATTTTTTTATTTTTTGCCCTGTCTTGCCACTAGGCAGCGTGGGGTCAGTGTTGGCGGCCTGGACCTATCCACCTTTGGGGCTATCGCCACAAAAGGGACATTGGCGTGGGTGTGGGTCAGGTAGTCCCCTGCCGTGTGTACCTGTGCACACTGATAGTATTGTAACAAATTAGGGTTTTCTCCACATAATGTTCCCCAGCTTATGAATGAACATAACTTTTCAGCCTACTACACACAAAAGGAGCTTTTTCTGACTTTGAACATCTTTAGCTCTATAGTTTTGAGGAATCAATTGTTACAGAACAGTTTCAAGATGAATACTAAATTGTTGTTTAGTAGCCCCTACTCAAATCTGTCAAAACATAGCATGTCCAAGCAACCTAAACCCAAAGGTATCAACCATAGAAGTGTCCAGTTGGAAGAGGACCAAACACAAGATCACCAAAATTATCCTTCGCATATGGAGAGTCTCAAGACTACTAGAGTATCAGAGAATCCTCTAATGAGCCCAGGTCTAGTAGAAGACAATCCCATTTGGAGGTGACTTTGAAGCCAGATACTTGCCACTAGCATGTACAGTATTTGTTATGGGATCAGAAATAACCTACTAAAATGGCTATACACCTTGAGTACCTGAAGGTCAAACAACTTTTTTGGCCAACAGCTATTCTTCTTACTCTGCCCCCCACCCCCAACCCAATGCACATGCACACTTGGCCAAGCATGTATGCGTTTCCAATGGGGAGAGAGTAAAACGCCACTCCTGGCACCTCTGGTGGTGGCAAATCTCCGATGAAAACGAATGATCAGCATGTTGAAATCCATGCTTGATTCTTCTTTCCCCTGACATCTCTCTCCAGGGAAGAGTTGGGACCCCCCCCCCCCCATACATTTTTGATGGCTGACAGGTCCTTGCTACTAGTGTTGCTCATCTTGATCGGCCTGGCGATAAAATCCTCACAATTCCTGCAAAACTGAATCAAGTTAGTCGGAAGCAATTCTTGGCTAATTTCCCATAATGCCTGCTGAAGTGAACAGTGTGCAGCCAATCAGCAGCCAGGGTGTCATGCTGATGTCACCAAATGTGTCCTCTATCTTGGATATGGGCAGCAGTTTTATTGGTCGCCTACATCACATGACCTAGCCATATATAACATAGGCACAGTGTAGCCAGCAGCCATTTTACAGTTGAGCACAAGACAGAGAAGCTGCATGATGTTTAAATGCCTATATAACATGTGGTCTGTTGTTAGGGACAGATATTCGACAGAGGATATATTGCTACTGATGTGAAGGCTTATATACCAGCAAAGAACTTAAATGGGGTTCTGTTGAAAGGAGCAGAGAAAATTGCTGCATCACATTTATATGCCTATGCGAGACGTGGTCTGTACATTGAGAGAGGGGATATTTCTGCTGCTGTCAACATATATAGCAGCAAAGTAGATAGACAAAATATGCTTTGGCATGTGGAATATTGCAATTCTCTGTTTGTGGCCTTAGACATTTTTCAAAGTCGCCAGTCCAGCCACTACAAATTATTTGCAAACCTTTTGCAGCTAGCAGTGGGATTTGAGGAATTCAATTACACTGCACCAAACAGGGACGGCTCACTAAGATACATGCAATACTTTATAGCCTTCTGTTCTCACTTATCATGCCTCCCAAGCATTGTGGCTTATTTTGTCGGTGGTGCTTTTTTTTAAATATAAAAAAAAAAAGAACACCAAACAGGGAAACCGCAAATACACACAATGTGTGTCAATGACCTCAGATGTTGTACAAAGTTGCTAATCCAGCCACTACAAATTATTTACAGATCTTTTGCAGCTAGGAGTGGGGTTTGGGGAATTAAATTATGCTGCACCAAACAGGGAAACTCACAAAGATATTAAGTATACTCTGTGGCCTTCTGTTCTGACATATCGGTGTGAAAGAGTGCACCTGACCACGGATACATGGTCCAGCAAGCATAGCCAAGGGCAATACATATCCTTAACAGCACACTGGGTCAATGTCCTGTAGTTGCGGCATGAAGCTACATGTTTCATGGTAACCCCTAAGAGTTGTGGGACATTTATCCTTGTCTGTTCACTCCTTACCCCTCTCCTCCTCTTTCTGCTCTTGTTTCACCTCTTCATACCACCTTTCAACACCTCTATTGAAACAGGTATCTGTATGTGACAAAATCTGGCCTCCATACAGCGGTGCACACCAAAATGTTGTACTAAAATTCACATTGTCTACGGGTGCGCAACCACACGGCCAAAGAATTGTTGATGATTTTGCAGGCTAACATGGGGCTGACCCCGCACAATCTGAAGCCAGACATGATTGTGTGTGACAATGGGGACAACCTGCTGGCAGACTTCGCCTCAGCAATCTCACACACATACCTTGCCTGGCCCATGTGATGAAGCTGGTATTGCAGCTCATCTTAAACAATTACCCACATTTACATCTAGCATTGGAAAAGGCCAGAAAACCGCTCACACTTTTGGCATTCACACCCTGCGCCTTTATTTTGGTGGAGGTGCAGAGACAGTTTGGGCAACCGCCCAACCATCTCATCTGTGACGTGCTTACATGGTGGAATTCCACATTACATATGTTGCAGAAGTGAAGTCAGCAGCAGTGAGTGTTCACGGAGTAGCAGATAGTATAAGCTGTTTGCAGGAGCTGTATGGAGGTTAGTCACTTTATGCCTATGGATCAAAGGCGCGTGTGCTGCTTTAGTGTGCTTTGAACAAAATGGTCAGCTGTGATGACGCACTGATCAGTATGACCATCTCTGTTGTCTTCCTGCTGGATCACACACTACAGGATCTTAGGGATAATGACACAGAAGAAAAAGGAGAAAGGGATACCAATCTCCCAACTGTCTGCAAGGAGGGTGGCTTTGGGCAAGAAAGGAGAGCATCTTCTTCAACACATTTCTCCATCTACGAGAGAAGTATAAAAGAGGAAGAAGATGAGGGTGATAATATAGGTCCAGACGCAGGGAAGGGAGCTACACAGTATTCCTTCCATCTATCACTTACCCCAGCTATTCTACATGGATGGCAAGACCAACCAAAGGATACTTTTAAGCCTGACCTCGAAGAATGTGGACTATCATCCTTAGGCACTTTGAGGCATGTGAGGGCTTTCATCCTGCAGTGCTTGCAGAAGGACTGTCGCATAGCCCACATCAGATCCTTACTGGGTGTCCACCCTCCTTGATCCCTGCTACAAGACCAAAATGACAAATCTCATTCCAGCAATGGGGAGGAACTTCAAAATGCAGCCCTATCAGAACACACTGTTAAGCAGCTTGAGTATAACATTTCCCCATGGACGTGGGGCTGCATCTGCAATGAATGACAACTCTGCAGCTCATGGTGGACAAGCAGGAAGCTGTTGGAGCAGCACCACCACCAGTAGCAGAGGAAGTCTAACAGATGTGTGGTATAGTTTTTTCAGCTCATCGTAGCCTGCAGCAAAAGCACAGCGTAGGGCAAACAGTCAAAGTCTCCATTTATTCAAGGATTATGTTAGCTCCCACATGTATGTACTGAGTTGGCCCCTTTGACTTCTCAGTGTCTTAGCTGGACAAGTAGCCACAGCTCTGACAACATGCTTTAGAGGTGCTTGCCTGCCCTGCTGCCAATGTCTTATCAGAAAAGGTGATCAGCAAAGCTGAAAGTGTGATGACTGACAGATGCATCCATCCATCAACAGACAATGTGGATTGCCTAACATTTATAGAAATGAATCAGGCATGGATTTCCCCTATGGCAGATTCCACTGATTAGTTGGATAAACAATAAAACATATCAGCGCCTCGCAGGTGATGGAAGATGCAATTAGAAAATAAGCTGGTGCTCTGTGGAATACCTGTGGGTATGTAAGGAATCCACCGGCACCTAGTTTCATCACCCTTTTTCAAATCCCTGATCCAGATCGTCTGGAGAGGCATCTTGTGGAATACAGCCCATTGGAGGTCCCAGGGCTTCCGTAAAATCCGTTCAGTAGTGATGAGAGAAAAGTTTCCCGGCTCTGAGATTGAAGAATTGAGGTCTATATGTAGATTAAACAATCTTTATTCATGCGACACGTTTCAGCGTTACACAACGCCTTTCTCAAGCATAAAATAATCATATAATAGAGAGCCATACATACATATATATATATAGGCATGTACAAATTAGAAGCGCTTACTTTGTTAGCTGCCAACATCATGACGTCACCTCCACCAGACCAGTGTTGGCAGCTAACAACGTAAGCACTACTAATTTGTACATGCCTATATATATATGGATGGGTCTCTACTATATGAATATTTTATGCTTGAGAAAGGTATTGTGTAATGCTGAAACACGTCGCATGAATAAAGATTGTTTAATATACATATAGACCTAAGGTCTATTTAATTCTTCAATCCCGAAGCGCGGAAAAACTTTTCTCATATCACTACTGAATGGATTCCACTGATTAGTTAGCACACTGACAATTTTCACTCACATATGACTGAGCATAGATTTATATCAGAGACCACATTGTTGTTACCATGCGACAGTTGCAGGTCCTCCCGGGGCGGCGGTGTGCGGGGTCCCGCGGTCGGGGCGAGTCCCCCCTGGCTTTTTGTCTGGCTGCCGGGGGCGCGGGTGCCTGGCCAGCATGGTGCTGGTAGCGCACGGCGCCATGCGCGCACCTGTGAGTGCAGCTGCCATGCACAAGCTCCCTTTCATTATGATCTGCTGGGAGTGGGCTGTCTCCCTCTCTCCGCCCCTGGGCGAAGGCTTTTGTTTAAAGACCTGGCAGGGACTTGCAGTCATTGCCACTTATTGGTTTCCCTCAGTGTGCTAGCTAGTCTGCTGCTGTAGGTCTCCTGCCTCTATCAGCTTATCTGCTATAGTTGCTACCATCTGCCAGGTTTTTCCATCTGCCTCGGTTCTGATTAGTTTGGTTATGTTGGTTGCTTTTCAACTGCCTATTCTGTCAGTATTCTACCCTTCCATCAGGTACGCCAGCGTCTTTTCTCAGTCCCTAGTGAGAGTAGGGACCGCCGCCCAGTTGCCCAACTGGGGTTAGCCAGGAGTGGAGGCAAGCAGTCAGGGACAGGGGTTGTGGGTGAGATCCAGGGCAACCCGGGCTGGCGTATCAAGGGTAGCATATCGTAACATAATAACTGGCCCTTAAAAATTGCTCAGCAGGTTTTTTACTCTCCAATGGAGGCCATGAGAACCCTCGCAAGTCAGTTGCAGGATTTGGTGGGCGTAATCCAAGACCTGTCCGGTCGTTTGGTGGCCCAGGAGCAGCGGGAGTTAGTGCATGTTTCTGCCGCCCCTTTTATTCCTGAGCCCAAGTGTCCTCTTTCTGAGGTGTTTTCAGGGGAGAGGAGCAGGTTTTTTGTTTTTCAGCAGGCTTGTAGATTGTTTTTTTGGATGTGGCCCCACTCATCCGGCTCAGAATCCCAAAAAGTTGGATTGATTATGTCCTTACTTCAGGGTCCCCCCCAGACATGGGCTTACTCCTTACCCGAGAGTTCGGCTTGCCTGCAGTCAGTTGATCTGTTTTTTCGGGAACTTGGAGGTATTTTTGATGAGCTGGACCGTGCAGGGTTGGCGGTATCTCATCTCATGTCTCTACGTCAGGGGCAGCAGTGGGTAGAGGACTATTGCTCTAAATTTAGACAGTATGCAGGTGAAACCTCTTGGAACGATAGCACCCTTAAAGACATGTTTTTGTTGGGTCTTTCTGATGCTGTCAAAGATCTACTTATTTCTCATCCCGCCCCCGTAACACTCAATGATGCGATGGAATTGGCAGTCAAAGCTGACAGGGGGCTGAAACCTAGAAAGGAGGAACGTCAGGCCCATAAAGCTAGGGAATCCAGCAGACCGGCTCCCACTTCTCCCATGCCAACTTCTGGTGCCGAGCCTATGGTAGTGGACCAGCTAAGTCCTGAGGAACGGCAACGGTTCCGGATGACTCATCGTCTCTGCCTCTACTGGGCGAAAGCCGGACATCGTGTAGCGACCTGTCCTCTGAAGCATCTGAAACATCAGTCTGAACCGGCGGAAAACTTCAGATCCTAGGCGATTTTTGGGAGGATCACCTAGGATCACAGGTATTCCCTAAGTTGTTGGTGCCTTGTCAGATTGTCTTCCGGAATTTCACTCGGTCCAGTCAAGCTTTTATTGATTCGGGTGCGGCCGCCAATTTGATTATTTAAGTTTTGTCAGACCTCTGATGACTGAATTCTCAGTGTTAAAGGTTCCAATACTCTTCACTAGTATTGATTCTACCCTTCTGTCTGCAGGGGTTGTACAATGGAGGACTCCCATTTTACAGTTCACTGTGGGTGTTCTCCATTCAGAGAAACTGTCGTTCTTGGTAATGGAAAGGATGTCCGTTGATGTAGTGCTTGGCATGCCCTGGTTGGCACTGCACAATCCCCGATTTGATTAGCCCACTCGGGAATTGACACATTGGGGGTGGTCCTGTCATAGTCACTTAGCTACTATATCCATGTGTTCAGCAGATACCATATTTATCCCGAAGTATTTGTCTGATTTTCATGACGTATTTTCCAAGAAACTGTCTGAGACTTGGCCTCCCCATAGGGAGTTGGACTGTGGTATTGATTTGATCCCCGACAGTCCCATCTCTAAGGGAGCCATTTTCAATTTGTCTGGGCGTGAGCACGAAGCCCTTAAGTCCTACATCTCAGAGTTTCTGGCCAAACGTCATATCAGGCCGTCCAGGTCCCCTGCCTGGGCAGGTCTCTTCTTCGTAGAGAAGAAGGATGGGACATTGAGGCCTTGCGTGGACTATCGGGCTTTGAATAAAATTAAAGTGAAGATCCAGTGCTCCTTGCCCCTGATTCCTGACTTATTAAATCAGGTGGTAGGGGCTCACTGGTTTTCCAAATTGAACTTGACCCCTTAGTGACGGAGCTTTTTTGCTTTTTTCCATTTTTGTTTTTTCCTACTCCCTTTTAAAAAATCGTAGCTCCTTTATTTATCCATCGACGTCGCTGTATGTGAGCTTGTTTTTTGCGGGATGAGTTGTATTTTTCAATGGCACTATTTATTTTACCATATAACTTACTGAAAAACCTTTTAAAAATTCTAAGCGGAGAGAAATGGAAAAAAAACGACATTCCACCATCTTTCGGTGCATCCTGTTTCTACAGCGCACAAACTGCAACAAAAACGACCTGATATTTTTATTCTATGGGTCAGTACTATTACTACGATACCAAACTTGTATAGTATTTTTTTTGCTGTAGTACTTTTATTTTTTTTTTAAGATATTTAATTTTTTTCAATTATTTTCTGCAGTCATTTTGTGCACGCAATAATTTTTTTATTTTTCCGTCGACGTAGTTGAGCAAGTGCTCATTTTTTGCGGGATGTCCTGAAGTTTCCGATAGTATCAATTTGGAATACATAGGACTTTTTGATCGCTTTTTATTGCGTTTTTTCTGGGAGACAGAGTAACTAAAAAAGTGTATTTCTGGCGTTCTTTATTTTTTTTTCAGACGACTTTCACCTTGCAGGAAAAATAATGCACTACTTTGATAGATCTGACTTTTACGGAAGCGGCGATATCAAATACATATTTTTATTTTATGATTTTTATTTTTTAATAATAGATATGGCAAAAGGGGGTGATTTAAACTTTTATAACTTTTTTTTTTTAACAATTAAAAAAACTTTATTGATTTTTTTTTTTACATTACTTTGAAGTCCCCCTAGGAGACTTTAACATGCGATGCTTTGATCGCTCCTGCAGTATGACGTAATGCTATAGCATTACGTCATACTGCTTTTTGACAGGCAGTCTATCAAGCCACCCTGTGTGGATGGCTTGATAGGCAGTCTGTTAAGGCAGCCCTGGGGCCATTAATTAGGCCCCCGGCTGCCATGACACCTGCACGGCTCCCCCGATCTCACCGCGGGGGGGGCGTGCGAGACCCCCGAACAGCGTTCGGGGGATTTAAATGCCGCTGTCAGAATTGACAACGGCATTTAAAGGGTTAATAGCCGCGATCGGCCGAACGGCTGAGCGCAGCTATTGCCCGCGGGTGTAAGCTGTAATAAACAGCTGACACCCGTGCTGTATGGAGGGAGATAGCGCCGCTACCTCCCTCCATACACGTCCTGCAACACCAGGACGTAGTTTTACGATACGGCCGTCACTAAGGGGTTAAGGAGGGCTTACAATTTAATTCGCATCCGAGAGGGAGATGAGTGGAAGACTGCATTCAACACCCCGTTAGGACATTTTGAACGTCTAGTCATGCCCTTCGGACTTTTTAATGCCCCCGCTGTGTTCCAGGGATTTATGAACGTGGTCTTTCACGACTTACTGGGGGTATTTTTGGTCATATATCTCGACAACATTCTGGTGTACTCCCCAGACTGGGATTTACATGTGCGGCACTTGAGGCTGGTTCTGACCCGTTTACTTGAGTACCAAGTTTTTGTCAAGTTGGAGAAATGCATTTTTGGTACTAAAAAAGTGCCCTTAATGGTTATGTGATTTCTCCCACGGAGATTGAAATGGAGTCTGATAAAGTAGCAGTAATCTCCCCATGGGTCAGACCACATAACCTGAAAGCTCTACAGCAGTTTTTAGGTTTCGCAAATTTTTACCATAAATTCATTGAGAACTATTCTGTTATTGCTCAACCCCTGACCGATCTTACCAAGAAGGGGGCCGTCTTGGTAAGATGGACGCTAGAGGCCCTAGAGGCTTCCAGCCGTCTCAAAAGGGAGTTTACTGCTGCCCCGGTGCTTGTACAGCCTGAAGCGCGGCAACCATTCTTTATTGAGGTCGATGCGTCTGAGGTGTGGGCGGGGCTGTATTGTCTCAGGAAGTCAGCGGGAGATCGGGGTATAGGGAGATCGGCGGAACGTAACTACGACATGGGTAATCATGAGTTATTGGTGATTAAGTGGTCTCTGAAAGAGTAGCATCACCATCTTAAGGGAGATAGGCATACCATTACCGTGTATACTGATCATAAAAACTTGGTATATCTCGCCAATGCTAAGAGACTCATAGCTCGTCAAGCCAGGTGGGCGTTGTTTTTCGCCAGGTTTAACTTCATCGTTACATATATTCCAGGGTAAAAGAACGTGAAGGTGGGCGCCCTCTCACGGAGTTTCGGTTCGCCAGAAAGTGAGAACAGTGCTCCCGAAAATATCTTGGCACCTGGGGTGGTGGTGGCAGCTGTAGAATCTGATCTCATTCCTCATCTACAAAATTGTCAGCAGGACGCTGCCTCGGGGGTGATGGTTTGTGCCAAAGACCTTGCGTCTCAGAGTCGTTGAAGAATCTCACTCATCTGTTCTCGCAGGCCATCCGGGGGTTCGGGGGACTCTGGATCTTTGTACTATACACTACTGGTGGCCAGGCATGTCTCGGGAGATCCGCGACTTTGTTAAGGGATGCTCTGTCTGTGCACGCAGTAAAAGCCGTCGTCTGGAGGGGCCTCTGAGACCGTTACCGGTGCCTTCTCATCTGTGGTTGCATTTATTGGTAGATTTTATCACCGATCTACCAGAATCTCAGAGGTTCACCCCTATCCTATTTGTTGTAGACAGTTTCTCAAAAATGGCACATTGCGTGGCGTTAAAGAAGTTACCCTCTATGATAGAGTTTTCCAAGATTTTTGTAAAATAAATCATTCATCTACATGGGGTTCCCGAGAACATGGTATCTGATCGCGGGGTTCAGTTTGTTGCGCAATTTTGGCGTGCTTTCTGTAGAAACCTGGGAACGTCGCTTTCCTTCCCGTCAGCATTCCACCCACAAACTAATGGGTGGACACAGTATTCCAGATGAGGTCTGACTAAGGAAGAGTAGAGTGGGATAATGAGCTCACGTGATCTAGACTCTATGCTTCTCTTAATACATCCCAGAATTGTGTTTGCCTTTTTGACTGCTGCATCACATTGTTGACTCATGTTCAGTCTGTGATCTATTAGTATACCCAAGTCTTTTTCACATTTGCTGCTGCTTAGCTCAATTCATCCCATTCTGTAGGTGCTTTCTTCATTTCTCATGCCCAGATTTAGGACTTTGCATTTCTCCTTGTTAAATACCATTCTGTTAGTCGCTGCCCACTGTGTAAGCTTTTCTAGATCTTTTTAAATACTCTCTCTCTCTCTTCCCTAGTGTTCGCTATCCCTCCTAGCTTTGTGTCATCAGAAAATTTGATCAGTTTCCCATCAATTTCCTTCTCCAGATCATTTATAAAAATGTTGAATAAAACTGGGCCTAGGACAGAGCCTTGTAGTACCCCACTTGATACATTCTTTCACTTGGATGTGCAGCCATTTATGACCACTCTTTGAGTACGATCACTCAACCAGTTGTGAATCCAATAACAGTTGACTTGTCAATTCCATATTTGGTTATTTTTTCAATAAGTATAGTATAAGATACTTTGTCAAATGCTTTACTAAAGTCAAGATATACTATATCCACTGCATTTCCCTGAGTCAGTGATACTATCATAGAAGGAAATTAGATTAGTCTGACATGACTTGTTTGTTACAAACCCATGCTGGCTCTGGTTAATTACTCAATTTTTATCCAAGTACTCGCGTACATGCTGTTTAATATTTTGTTCAAAGATCTTTCCCGGTATAGAAGTCAGACTCACAGGCCTGTAGTTTTCTGGATCTACCTTCTTCCCTTTTTTAAAGATGGGGACAACATTTGCCCTTTTCCAATCTTCTGGGACTTCTCCTGTTCTCCGGGAATTTTTAAAGATTTTAGCGAGTAGTTCAGCAATTACCTCAGCTGCTTCCTTTAGTATCCTAGGATGTGATTCATCTGGACCTTGAGACTTGAATTCATTTAAGTTAGCTAAGTGTTCCCTCACCATCTCTCTGCTTATAGATAGCCTGCATTCTTTTATTCCCCCAATAGCACAGGGAAGATCAGTTGATGTTTCATCTACTTTCTGAGAGAAAACAAATCCAAAATAGTAATTAAAAAGGTTCGGCCTTCTCAACATCATTCTTAACCAATTCACCATTTTCATCTTGTAAGCATCCAATAGCATCTTTTGACTTTTCTTTTGCGTTTGACATACCCCCAGCAGAGAGTCACAGCAGGTAGCAATCAGATAAATTGTTGAAGTAGAAGCAGGAAAGAAGAAGATAGGAAAGCTGGGTGAAAAAACATTGGTCAAGCCAAGATTCAAACTGCAGCACCTTTGCAGGATGGAACCAATCCCTCAGGTGCCCTCCAGTCGAAGAGGATGTTTTAAAGGGCTTTTCAGGATATGTTATTGATGACCTATGATCAGGATAGGGTATGAATAGTTGATCAGCGAGGGTCTGCCATTGTGCCTGCAATTCAAACCTAGGACACTACAAGGTGGACAGAACTGTCTGCTTCTGGCAATGCTAAGTATAGGTCATCAATAATTAGGTCCCATAAAACCCCTTTAAGTAACCCAGGAAACACTCGGATTGGTTGGGATCAGCAAAGCTTGATGCATGTGCTGGACCTTTTTAAAGGCGGACTGGCCACTTGCGAATTTTCTATGGGCAATGCTGACAGATGACTTGAAATTGTGGCATCTGCCGCAAAGAAGGGACATAGGACGCATCACCAACCATGGACGATGGCCATGACAGTTAGTTTTCTTGGGGTTCTTTGAAATAGGGCAAATAACTAGGCAATTGCCCAAATCTCAAAGCCTTTAGTGTCTTCAATGGGCCTCCTTTTGTTGTCTAGGTCTCAATTTTGTCTAAAACCACCCAAGAACCTTATACCTCATCTGCTTAGTTTAGAAGATGTCCAAGGATGAAACCTTTGGGATCACAGGTGTTTTCAGGATGGTTATTTGACGAGGTGCACACACAACTTGCATTGCTTTTTAGGTAACTGCACTCCATCAAACAATAACTGGATGTGAATGACCCATCAACAATGAGGACAGACAGATGACTTCTAGCTTCCGTTCTATGTAATGCAAGTTGAATAGAAGTCATCTCAAGTGGTCGTGCAACAAGGGTTCTCGTTTATGCTTTGTGCTCGTCCCTTTATACCAGTTCAACAAATCCAACAATTCGAGAACAAAACTGCAAAAAGGAAGTGAAGGTGAGAGTGTCTCTTTCAACACGTGGTAATGTGAGCCTAATAGTGGAGAACACATTGACACTATAACAGTACGTGAATGGCAGGACTCTTTCAAATGTTTGCCAGAAATTCAATAAAGCCCGGTAATGCTGAGGGTTACAAAGTAAATCTGTAACTGATAACTTCAAAGCCTTGCAGGATTATAAACAAATAATGCTTAATCCTCCTGATATGAGAGGCATTTTGAAGATTTTTTTGCATCATGTCTGTGAACAGTTATGAATCCTACCAAAACATATTTCTGACTTTCCCCAAGAATTGTTCATGCAGGCAGCACACCTGTCTAATCTGGGTCCAGCACAGAAGACTTCATTCTAATCATCTCCTTCTTTAAGGGTGTACAGTGCAGCTGTGCCGTATTTTATCCTGCATGCCCAAGGATTGCACAGCAAAAGCCGCTGCTGTGCAGCTATAGCCCTTGAGGATGTCGTGGCAGCGGCAAAACATGTTCAGAGACTGTGTTAAGAAGTTTTTGCATATTGGTTAATTATCCTGGCACACGTGCATTTTTAATGAGGGTGTAAATGGCAGTAAAACCTTCATTTGATATATAATGTCATACGATTACAAACATGAAATAGAGTTTGCAATCTGCATACATTGAACATTGACAACCAAACAGGGAAAACCAAAAACACATTTTTTGTTGGTAAAGGGTACATTATATGCCGTGCATTTGTAAAGTATTTAGACCATTTCATTTTTTTTTCTTTTTACGTAGTGGCGTTATGCAAATTTAAAAAAAAGAATTCAAGTTTTTTGCCCATCATTCTGCACTTATTACCCCATAATGACAAAGTACCAACAGAATGTTAGAAATGTTTGTATTTTTTTTTTAAGTAAAACTAACATTTTGCATTGACATAAATATTCAGTACTGAGTTGAAGCACTTTTTGATTCCAGCCTCCCGTCTTCTTGGGTATGATGTCACAAGGCTTGCACACCTGGATTTTAGGATTTTCTTCCATTCTTCTCTGCAGATTCTCTAAAGCTTTGTCAGGTTGGATGGGGACTATCTGTGGACAGTCATTCTCAGGTCCCTCCAGAGATGTTCAAGTCAGGGCTCTGGCTGGGCCACTCAAGGACATTCACAGAGTTTTCCCTAAGCCACTGTGTTGTCTTGGTTGCATGCTTAGGGTCATTGTCTTGAGGGAAAGTGAACCAGTCTGAGGTCCTTCACTGTATGAACTTGCAAAAACATGACAAAAATTATATTCTATATAATTATAATCTGCAACTGACCAACTATGCTGTAGCAATACCATGGAGTGTCTCCTATCTGTTACACCATGCAGTACAGAGGCAGATCCATTTCCTTAAGAAATATATGGAAATGTGTATTGTATCACATATAATACAAAATGCAGTGAAGGCTTAAGAATATCTCTGTAGTTTGCTCTATTCAGCTTTATATCAACCATAGCCAGTCTCCTTGTCCCAGCCCCTGACCGCCCCCCCCCCCTTCCCTACACACACATACATAGGATGATGCAGTCACCACCACGCTTCACTGTAGGGATGATATTGGGCAGGTGATGAGCGATGCTTGGTTTCATCCAGACATAACGCTTAGAATTGAAGCCAAAAAGTTCAATCTTGGTATTCTTAGACCATAGTGTCTTGGAAGATTCTTCTATCCGTACTAAGCATCTCTGAGGCTCAGCCATAGTGACCATTGGGTTCTTGGTCACCTTAGTTACAAAGACCCTTCTCCCCTGATTACTTAGTTTGGTGAGTTGGCAGCTCTAGAAACAGTCCTGGTTGCTCCAAACGTCTTCCATGTATGAATTAGGGAGGCTGCTGTACTCTTGGGAACTATTAGTAGAGCAGAAATGTTTTTGTAGCCTCCTCTGGATCTGTGCCTCCACACAATCCTGTCTCTGAGCTCTACAGGCATTTCTGTCCTCCTCGATAAGGGGAGCTGAAACTTTAACTTTTTAGACTCCCCCCCCCCCCCCCCTTTTTCATGATCACTATTATCACGGGTGATATCCCTTGCCTCCCGACTACCATCAGTAGCCGGGAGCCAGGAGATTTGAAATTTCCTGGGCCTCCCGTCCTTTTGCGCATGTGGCTGACATAATAACGTCTGGTATGCATGTGCAGAAGACCGGCGTCATGTCCTGGGGGACCAGATTGCCACGGGACATTGCAGAGGACGGGGGCCAGTACGCTCAGCTGCCCTCATGGATCTGATCTTCAGTTTTTCAAAAACTTTTTTACACTTTCCGATGGATAGCGCCGATCGCATGACTGGGGGGGGTTTCCCATGGCCCCCATGACAGCTCCAGGTTGTCGGCTACCTCTGGTAACAGACAGCATGGATCTGTCATATCCACAGCCCATGTGGCTTTAATCCCCAGAGGAAGCATGTTTTTATGACCCTGGGGATTAAAGCCAGCTAAAGCAGGATGTAAAAATGCAATGGGGTAGTCAATAAGCATTTGACAAAGAAATTTTACCCTTTGGCTGAAAATGCAGCAAAGCTGATAAATGAGGTACAGAGGACAAGAAGAGCTTATTGTGACTCTTCTAGTGGCCAGTGTAAAAACTGCAATATTTCAGGAATTTATGTGGATACAAAAAGAAAACGGTCAAAATTTAAAATTTTTTTTTTTTTAAATGAATCCATGATTCAAATAGTATATCATTTTCTGATTATACATTAATTCAACAGGGTTTTCTGGGCAAAAACTATTGATGACCTATCCTCAGGATAGGTTATCGATAGTTAAAGGGGTTGTCTCGTGGCAAACATCAAAATTTTACATTAGCCCATTCCCCCTGTCACCCCCCCTGGCATAAAATAGCATTTTAAAGCGGTTTTTAAACCGCTTGCTACTCACCGATGTGATGAAAGATGAACTTATAAAATTCTTCTCCCAAGATGCCCGCCGGTCCTTTCCCAGGGATGCACTGCGGTTTTCTCCCATGGTGCACCACGGGTCTTCTCCCATGGGCTCTGTGTGTTCCATTGCCGATTCCAGCCTCCTGATTGGCTGGAATCGGCACACGTGACGGGGCGAAGCTACGCGATGATGCGTAGAAGGGGGCGGAGCCAGAACACCGCTCGTGCCTGGACCGTCCAGAAGGGAGAAGACCCTTCTGCGCAAGCGCGTCTAAAAAAGCAAGAAGACCCCGAAATTAGACGGAGCCATGGAGACGGGGACGCCAGCAACGGAGGGGGTAAGTGTATAACTTCTGTATGGCTCATATTTAATGCACGATGTATATTACAAAGTGCATTAATATGGCCATACAGAAGTGTATAACCCCACTTGCTTTCGTGAGACAACCCCTTTAACTGCTGGGAATCCACTAAATGGGATTCCCCAGTGATCACCTGATTGCCTGCCCATCTGTCACTGCAGCAGGCTGTATGTGCATCATAGTATATGGTACTGGAAGTGGCATAGCTTGCTTCACTTCCATTGAAATCAATTGAAGCTGGAGCTACTATACGTCCACGGTCAACCCCAGTTTAGGAGGTGGATGTGTTGGAAGTGTAATAGCCAGCTTCAGCTCCTATTAAATTCAATGGGAGTGCAGCTGGCTAGACTATTTCCAGTGCCATCTACTACAGATGCGATAAATTGTACCTTGGTTATAATGGCAGAGTGCAGCAAGTTATCTTAATGCATTAAAAAGCTATTGTTCTCTTATGTTAAAACAACAAAACCCATTGAACAGTATGGCACACCAGGATATCACATCAGGTTAAGAGTCAAGCTAAATAAAAACCCATCTGTTTGATGCACTTCTGGCCTGCTGCAGTGAAAGCCAGGCGATCCCAACTGACGGGTCCCCCGTGAATAACTATTGATTACCTATTCTGGGGATAGGTCATCAGTAGTTTTTGTCTGGAAAACCCCTTTTGCTCCTTAGTGACATGGCCATTTTTCACTGTTTTTTCATTTTCAGTTTCATCTTCCCCCTTTAAAAAATCATAACTTTTTACATTTTTCTGTCCAAACAGCTGTCTGAGGGCTTGTTTTCTTAATTTAATGTATAACTTGGCAGTGTGACCCTGTTATTACAGGGATCGGTAAGGGTCTATGCATGTCTAATATATGTAACCGTCCTTAGGAACCTTTCTTTGCTCACAGCATCTACCCCTGGTGCTAGATGCTGTGAGCAATGCACCTCAATGGTCTGCTATATTGCTAAAGAGCAAATACTGTCATTAAGGCCCAAACAGGCTTTGGTCACCATGGGGTTAAATCTATACATATTTTAAAGGGGTGGTCATGTCACACATTTATGACATTCTGACAAAACATGCTATAAGGGATCACAAGGTGGGGTTTATCAGCAGTGTACTACAGCAGTTTATCAGCAGTGTACTACATGAGAAGGCCATTTTACAGAATTTTCATGAGAAATAGTTCCACTCGGCCATGCGAGAAGTCCTGTTTGACAACTAAGACATCACTGTTCTTGTTGAGGTTTAATAACCAATAAATGAATTATAATAAATTATAATTATTACAAGTGAGGCGTGTTCTAGCCTAATTGCAAATGTCTTTGTAGATCTATATGTCTGCTAGTTAATGGAATAAACAGATGGCTTCCAACCACATCCAATGTGTGTATGACTTGTAAGCTTTTCGAGCTTGAATATAAACAATTCATTTGGTTGCCTAAAAACATACCAATTAGCAAATATTGATTTGTACTAACAACAGCGACCTACACGACAATAATAGATTTATAGCCAGAGGGATGAATATACATTCCAGACCGGAAACATAGGTCATCAAACAAGAACAAAATAAGGGAAAAAGGGATGTCTGAACCTACCCTGCATAAATTGGGGAAACTTGCCTCAAAGTGGAGCAATCATCCCGATAAGGATGGCCCCACACAGGTACCTAAGGTAAACCTGACTTACCCTCGGTGGAGTTAGGAAAAGTGTCAAGAAACACCAGACCGGGTCAGAACAGCTCCAGACACAGCAAACTACAAACAGGACATAGTTCATACACGGGCGTCCACACAACTACAGACAGTGAGAAATTAGACATGAATCAAGCAGGACTTAAGGGTCATTTACACGAGATGATTACAGTTTGTTTGCCGCTCATTTTGAACCAGCATAAAAATCCTGAATGGATTGCTAACTTTTCGCTGAGTGTAACTGCTCCCTATTTAGCGCTTCACGTAGCGAGAAGCCAGCTCAGACAGAGGGGAATATAGACAAAAAGCAAACAGAAACACATGCATGCTATCACTACGGTTCTAAAAGGAGATGACGATATATCTATTATGACCAGCATCCCCATGGCGATAGGGCCAGTATTTATGTGAACAGACCCCAAGTGATTGGCTGGAGTAATCACACAATCAGCCAGCCAAATCAAGCACACCTGCAGTGATGTGCTCCTGGAAGTACAGAATACCACAAGACCCAGGAGCACAAACTATCAAGTATGATAAGTATCTAGCTAAGGAGTTTTAAATATTTTCTGATTTGGGGGCTGGTGGAGGACTGATCTATAAGGGCGGCTTCACATGGGCATATTTGCATGCTCAAAGTTTGCACATGCAATACGCAGAGAATAGAATCCATTCAATCAGTTCATTCACACTTCCTTTTTTCCTGCACGCATTTTGTGTCCAAGGGGAAAAACATAGCATGCTCTACTTTTGTGCATACTTGCACAACAAAGGTTTCCCTAGTAGTCTATGGGGGTGCACAAATACGTAGACAATGCGCAAGGAGATGCGCAATTCCACTGGAAAAAGAACGCATCTTGAACTCATTAGGCTAAATAGCTATTTAAATCGGGGCATGGCTGTAACCAATGCACAAAAAAAACATGCCCTGTGGGCGCAAAAACTACAGTAAGATACGTTAATATGCACGCAAAAAAGCCTTGTTCATAGTGCAAATACATTGCACTGAGTCATACTCAATTCAGCATACGCTTGTGTGAAGCTGCCCTAAAAATCAGAAAAAGAACAGAGTTTTTAATCCAATACTCATTTTTTAAATAAAAGAGCCCCTAATTATCACCTCATTAGATTCTCATGAGACAGGCGCAATTGTCAATAAATCAATTTTCCTTCCATAAAGTATATTTTAGTTTCCTTACCATTTGCATGAGGATCTTTGACTATTATCTCATTTCTATCTGACAATAGAAGTAGGAACTGTGTGAAGTGTTTCTTTCCCACCCAGAAGGATGCAGCTGCCCAATAAGGCTGTCAATAATTTGCCACATTTTGGAAGAACATTTGGGCAAGGCGGTGTACAGTAACTCATACAAGACAAATTGGAGCAGAGAAAGTAGCAACATGGGTGGGTTGCGCGTGTTGACAACATTCCCTCAATTATACGCCTCTGCAAGCTGGAACCCTGACAGTCAGCGTGAAATAATCCAGCACATTTGCTTCCAATCAAGTTTATGAGTAAATAAATCAGTCAATATCTGATGTCATATCGAGTAATTGAACCAAAGAATCTTTTATCAGTCATAGTGGAGTGCAGGGAGGCTACATCTACAACGAATCTAGACGAACTTCCCAAAATCACAGAAGTCTCCTAAAGGCCTCTTTCCCACGAGCATATATCGGCCCGATATATCCAATATACGCTACGATCTGATGCATTGGATTCCAATGCATCCGATCCCGTGGCCATATTCCTGCGGAGTGAAAGCGCCTGGCCGGCCCAATATAGCGCCGAGTGCTTTCACACCGGCCCGCAAAGAAAGTCCTGGAACTATCTTTCAAGCGGGAATACATCGGCTGCTGCATGGGCTACTATGGGAACCAATGACAGCAGCTAGAGAAGAGAGGTGGGAGGGAGTTTAGCAGCATGACTGCTAAACTCCTTCCCTCTTCTCTTCTCCCCTCCGGCTGTTTGCAATAGGAGGGGGTGTGAGGGGGCGGAGCTAAGCTCTGCCCTGTCCCGCCCTCTCCCATTGCTGGCTGTGGACAAGGGGTGGGAGCTTAGCTCCTCCCCCATTCTGCCCCCTCTCATTGCACACAGCCAGTTGGGAGGAGAGAGGAAATAAGCCCGCGAGGAGGAGGGAGGGGAGGCCCAACAGCATTTTGGGCTCAGCGTGTATGCGCCGGGGTCTGTGCCATCTAAACAGGTGCACAAATGTTAGATTTGTGTGCCCGTTCACACATTTTTACGGCGCTGGTGGGCGCATGTAAAAATGTCTACGGCCGTATAAAAGAACCCTTATATGAATCACTGGCTATATAAATATGCGTGTGATTTTTAAAAAATTGTAAAACTTTAGGCAAGTGGGGATGAGGTAGAGCCTCTGCCGAATTGTAAAAGGAATAGATTCTTGATGCTTTATGGTTTGTTTAAATGTAACGGTTATCACTAGAAAAATCTTTAAGACGAATGAAAGTGAATGATACTCGTTCAGTTTAAATGCGAGCCAACGACTGAACAACTTATGAGATTTGTGCACTTCTCGTTTGTCGTTCAGTTTCAGCCGGCATAAAAATCATCGTCGGCTCTTTGGCTTCTCATTGCATTTAAACAATGATTGTTTAGTGTTTCCCATAGGAATGTGAAACGCTGGATGAGAGATGAGCAGGAAGTTCATGATTCTCAACCATAATATGCCTGTCTAAATAGGCTGCACCGCTGCGAACAATGTGGTGATGACGTCATCAGCTCATTTGCTCGGGCAAACGAGAATCATGAGGTTCTCGTTTGGTGTAAAAGGGACATTAAAGGATCATCCAGTTATGAACTATTGATGACTTATCCTCAATAGCAGATAGGAAGGGAATCCGTTGCTCAAGACTCTTAGCCATCAGCTGTTCGTCAGACTAGTGCTCTCGGGGATGGAGCTGAAGCAGGCAACGCCATTCCCACTGTGGTGAACCAGCATGCTATTGCAGTCCAAATTCCCTTTTCATTGGATAGGTCATCAACAGCTTATAACTGTTCAACTCATTTAAGGTATACTGGAGACTGAAGGCCCATGTAAGCTCAATATTTCAATGCATAATCCTTGCTTGGTTGCCAATCAAGCAGTATCCTACTGCTTAAAGTAAAGCTCTGGAAAAATGTTCAGAATTACCAGGACACCAGGACCAAATTCAAGTTTCCAAGGTCATCTGCACAGTATATATCAAAGACACAATAGGCAGCAACAACTACTACTGCATGGTATATGGAGCTGTACAGCAGTAGCTTCTCTAAAGAGGTCCCCTTTCTCTAATATCACTTCCTGCTCTGAAACTATTGGCTCAAGCTAACATGCAACTGCACATAATACTGATAAAAATGAGAACTTTCTGCTCTCTTTTAGCTAATTCCTCCTGCATTTAGACCAGAAATTGCTGGTGAATAGTAGAAAAGGATCAAAGAAGTCATAGTATTATGCACAAAGTGAATGCAGGAGGTGGGCAGAGCAGGAAGTCAGTGAGGTGCAGTTTCAACCAATAGCTGCAGAGCAGGAAGTGATGTCAGAGAAGAAAGTATCTCTCTTTTCGTAAACTTCTCCTGTAGAGTCCAGTATCTGTACAGCCTGTTTCTCATCGCCTGTTGTGTTAAGAACCTATAGTCAACAAAACATATTGGCAACTCACATTTGGAAGAGCAAGGGGAAAGAATTAATGGCACTGGTATGTTATATGACCCTAGTTGCTCCGTTTTGATAATTATAAAAATGTAACTTTAAGGCCTGGCAATGTTATACAGTGTGATTATAGCATTATGCAACATTGTTTACCCAACAAAAGAAAATGCAAATTCCGCCAAAATACTAAAATATATCATCTTTATTGATCTCATATAAATAACATTTAAACAGAGATGATGTCACACAGTGATGTCGACGCCATCCAACTATGAAAAACACATCATAAAAAGACATCATAAAAAAGATCCATAAGTAACAATACATGTTGTGAACTCCAATCACAAGTATGTCTCAAAAGACATTATGTAAACCGAAGTGAATGTTGCATAATACCAGTAAACTGTTGGAATACTAGCTCATTGAAGGAAATACTTGACCTATCTAGATGCTATAGTAGGGCGGCGTCCTGCCCGATGCACATTTAAGCCCCAGTAGCCTTTATGAGTGAGTGAGGAAAACTCTGATCTCTACATCATCAAGTCTGTTTGTAATTACATGGACATACAGAAGGATTTGAGCAAGCTACATCCATAGAAGCTCCTTCAAAAACTGTGTGCAAGTGTATCTAGAAGAATTGAGGCTGTTTTGAAGACAAAGGGGGTCACACCAAATATTGATTTAATTTACATTTCGCTTTTATTTATTTTAATTTTGTTACTTGACAAAAAAAACAAACCTACTAAGGGTACGTGCACACGGACGATATTTCTGTCAGATTTTTGGACTGAAACGTCCGCCTGAAAATCGTACAGAAATAGCATCCATTCATTTGGTGAATGGGTGCATGCATATGGACTTTTTCAAAAACATTGTAGTATGTCCTATTTTTGTCCGATTCTCGGATGAAAATAGCACATGTAACTGTGTAGAGTCCCGTACATCGGACAGCGCACGGATGGGATATCTATGTGATGTTCGATGTGAGTTGCACCCGAGAATATTGGGTGCAACTTTATGTTTCAAAATATTTTATTGAACCATTTGCATTTTTTAACAAACTAAGAAGCTTTAACAATCCCCCATTCAGGGGGTCTCCTATTATATGCTAAATAAGTAACACAGCATTTAATGTCCACACTCATTGTTGCAGAATACTATGATAGATTAACAGCTCTCTCTTCCTCCCCTCTCCTCTCCCACCTCCCTTGAACCCATCCTTAGGGTGTACTAGATGCCCAATATTTTTTTAATTTTTTTTATTTCTCCCCTCCTTCCCTCTCCGCCTGGCCACCACTGTAGATTGTATCCTTGCCGACATCTACCTTCAGTGGTAGGCTTTGATCTCACTTTCTCAAGCGTTATGTAGTCAGTTTAGACCGGGTATTTCCAGATCGGGCGCAACTTTAAATTTTCCTATGCGCAAGAAGCCTAACACTTCTTTTTTTGAAAACTTTTTTACTCTACAGCATTTTTTCCAAATCTGCCTAAAATTCTGCACAGTACTGTATGTAAAAAAGAATCCTGAAATCTCGCAGTTTTCACATTGACCTCACAATATGCTGACAATTCCTCTTCTGTAGAGGTCATTTCTAAAGGCCCATTTACACCAGCTGATGATCGCTCAAAGATTGCTCAGACGACAGTTTGAGTGACAGCTTTGAGCGATCATTTTGCATAAACTATTAAGTAGCTACTCAGCTACTTAATGGCAATTTAGTGCGCAAATGAAGCCTTTAGCTGAAAGCAGTTAATAGCCGGAGGGCTCTTATCTGCTTTCAGTTCCTTTGTTCTCCAACTGGAAACAATGCTATCAGCATTACCTGTGGAGAACTGCTGAAAAGGGTGAACGACGATTTTTAGGTTGGCCTGAATTTAACGATCAGTTAGCAGTGCACGAAAAGTGCATGATGGCCGTGCATTTAGACGCAATGATGATCGCTCAAACGATCGCTTGACATAACAGTGTCACTTTCAATCGGTTCTCCCTAACACACTTGCCATATTTACTTACTGCCTTACTGGCTATACTTCACATTGGTGTGGGTCCTTACAGGATTACATCATTGACAATAGCTACTGGGAAAAGTTCAGCTGCTTCTTCCTCCTCCTCCCCATCCCTGTACAGTAACCTCTGCACATGTCACAGAACATGCTCACAACATTCTCCCATAGAAGTCAGTGAGCCATCTTCAGATTTCAGTTTTCTATGTTCTGGTGCCGATACTAATGCCATTGCACTGCTCCAAACTTCACTACAACTTTTAGCAGTAAGATGATGATCTCAGAAGCAGCAGCACAGTAGTAAAATGTAAAATGTGGCTCATAACAGATTCATATTTGTTGCAAGTGAATGAAAATATTGGCCATTCAGTTCTTGCTTTTTTTCCATTCATCGCTTTCTACCTTCCCCCTATCATGGATTGACCTGGCTACATCAGTATGAAATCTTACATACAGTGTTTTCTCATTAACATCAATTCATTTCTTATTAAAAGTTTCTGCCAGGTCACAGCATTGCGTTCATTTTCCTTTTCCCGTTGCCAACTTTGCTCCAGGGCTGTCATAGCATTTTGACATAATACAGTGTATCAGTGTAATCCTTGCACAGCAGCCATTTCCGTATGTATCTGGTAGTATGCAAGATATGCGCTGGACTAATAGAAAAAAAATCTCTTGTTGGCCTTGTGGACGTCTTCCTTAAATTGAGGGCCAACAGTGTTACTATGCGTGACGTTTTTGCTACCCCAGTTACTGCTATACTAACAAAGCCAAGTGCGACATCTCAGAATTTGCAAAACGAAAAAGAGCTGGCGGTGAATATGGATTATTCTTAGGCGCATTAGTACCATCATCTTACAGCTTTCCATTGTTGCATCAGAATATTGCTCAAGCGCCATTGTTTCCAAGACGCAAGATGTATTGCAGCTGGCCCAAACATATTTATTAGCTGTCGAAAGTTACATCCCCTGCCTCCATAAAACATATGCATGTTTATTGCATACAGACAATAGGATGAACCGGTGCCGAAAGCCTTTATCTCCCGGGTGGATAAAGGATAGGGCGTTTTGAAATCCAAAATCTCAAAAGCAGATGTTGAGGGCAGCTGGGGTTACCCTGTGCAATGGATTCTTCCTTTTATCCAATGTGTATTGCCAGCTTTATGCAGGTCAGATCAGCCTTGCTATATCTTTGGTTAATGCGCCAACTAATCAAGTCCATAAGAATTTGATGAAGTTGATGGTCAGATCTTGTTATTTCCAATGCTGCAAAATAGCATTAAATTTCAGCGGCCAACCATAATCTTATATTTGGCCTACCAAATTATATACCTATGCAAAGAAAAGAAGTTGGACATTACCTGGGGAACCCAATGTATAATCCAACAATAAACAAGATCTTTCAGAAATTTCAAATTTTACATAGTTTTATTCATAATGTTCATGTTATAAAACTACTTTGTGGTGAGCACCAAATAATTTGAATGAGACTTTGGAGGGAAAAACTTACTAGATGGTTCAATTAGTCTTTTGTCCTACCCAGGTTGCACAACAGGCCCATCCCAGACCTTCACCAGAGTTTCGAGGTCTAGTTTACCATCTTTCAGGTCCAGTCTCGTACACTCATTCTCCTCCTCCCTGTGCCCTTAAAAGTGGTGGCAGGATTCCACCTCAGTTATCTTCTGCCCTTCTCCTTTATTAGGTCATAGGATTTGGGGTAACCCTTCTGACTCACGCACATGTTAGACTCCTTGGTCTGAGTTTCCATTCTTAAATCTTGCTTCCCCTGACGCACATCTCCAGTTGCCCTATGAAGAGAGTAATGGTGAAGGAGTAATGGAGGTGGGGGACCAAGTGAAGGTGAATTCTCTTGCTATAATGCAGGCGGCATGTGGGTCTGCATATAAAAAAATGGATTATTCAGCTGGGACAAAGTTTTTAAAGGGGTCTTCCAAGAAAATACTATTGATGATGTAATCTCAGGATAGGTCATCAACAGTTGATCGAATGGGATCTGCTGTTCGGGACCCTGGCCGTTAAGCTGATTGGACACCCAGTCTTAGCACCGCAATACAAAGGGGTACAGAGCAATGGGAGCTACGCCTGCAGATAACCACTGGCCACTACACAGGCATCAGAGCAGCAGCTTTTGCTCACTACCCCTGTTGTGTAGCGGTACTGACAGTGGGCGCCCGATCAGCTGATTGGCTGGGTTCCTGAGAATAGGTCATCAACAGTATTTCCCTGGAAAACCACTTTAAGGGTGCATTCACACGAACGTATATCGGCTCGGTTTTCACGCCGAGCCGATATACGTTGTCCTCATGTGCAGGGGGGGGGGAGGCTGGAAGAGCCCAAGAGCAGGAACTGAGCTTCCGCCCCCTCTCTGTCTCCTCTCCACCCCTCTGCACTATTTGCAATGGGGAGAGGTGGGGGGCGGGGCTAATTCACACCACTTAGCCCCAACCACGTCCCGCCTCCTCTCATTGCAAATAGTGCAGAGGGGCGGAGAGGAGGCAGAGAGGGGGCGGGAGCTCAGTTCCTGCTCCTGGGCTCTTCTATCCTCCCCTCCCCCACCTGCACATGAGGACAACGTATATTGGCTCGGCGTGAAAACCAAGCCGATATACGTTCGTGTGAATGCAGCCTAAGTTTGTGCAAAGTTTTCAGCAATAAACTGTCAAATATTCCACACTAGGTCACATTAGGCATTTGCAAACCTATTGTTATTTATGTTGAAGTGGTTGTCCATTTGGACCATCACTTTTTGTTAGATGGGTCCCCTAAAGATAATCTGACCAAAGTTTTTCCCAGTGCTGGGGTTTCCCAGTCATTGTTGTTTATGCTCTAGAAAGCTGGAAACAAGTGTTAAATTACTCTACAGTACCCCCAGAGGAGAGTTCAGTTCCCATTGAAATTTCCAAGCTGTTTCATGGATGTGCCCGGTCTTCCAAAGTTCGAAGTATAGGCTAACAAAAAACTCCAATGGAGCCCTTCAGAGCCTAAATTAGATTGACAAAAGGAATGTGATGCAACTTCCCCTTTATATAACAACCAGCAATAAGACATATTTTGGAGCACAAGGCCCCTTCTTCGATTATTCTGGGAAAGATAGAGCCTTGTCTGTGGCCAGGCTTAGCCATACATGGAGGAAAGCAGCGCAGAGTATACCACAGGGGAGTGTGGAATGCTGAATGGTCAAGTGGAAACTCTTTGTGGAATATATCTGGTAGACAGTGCCTCCACACACAACTCCATAGCATATCTTCTGTCCTTTACTTCCTACGGTCTCAATACTATATTTTAGGCCTTACTTCAATCTCAGGGGTGCTCCACCCGATTCTTGTTCTGCACCTATCGTCCAAAGTTTAAGACACTCTTTTAATTGCTCTCCTCTCTGGCTAATAGTCAATGGTCTTGAATGGGGGACCCCACTCCAATAACTCAGACATCCCTAATGCGGTATTTGAAAATTAGTTTTCTAAACCAGATGACCCCAGTAAGCTTTTCTAGTGCTTTGATTAGTATGGTAAAACTTTCCTATTAGTCACATACAATTATTGTGAATACTAATTAGACAGCAGAATAATAGAATAATTACAAGAAGAACATTATAAATGAAGTCATCAGGCATATGGTCTTCAGATCCAACCTGTGCAACATTAATGAAAGCAAAATGAGGGGCTGCAAGTCATTATCCAGATGAATAGCGAGAGTAGCATTTGTGGTGTTCCACCAGATGACCCAAAACAGCAGTAAAAAACCACATCAAAACACTAAGCTATGATGATAGAGTAACAGCCAGCTACATTCCCTCTGCTGTCAGCTGTCACTAGATGATGTTTTATTAGGTTTATAAAACCGTAATAAGATAATTGTACAATACAAGTTAAAACTCCACAAATGGAGCAGAAATCGGAAAGCTGACAACATGATGACAGGTCCGAGATGCAACAATATGTGTGACATGATTGTGAGATTGCTAAACATATACTAAGGGAATGACTAAGAACAAAATCATGCTCCTTCTACATTATAATGGGAAGTTCTCCTATGTGTCTTTTTTCATCAAAACTCAACAAGAGGGAGCAGAGAAACATTACTGTAGGGATCTTGCCTCAGACAACTTCTTCGCATTGCCTGGTTAGTGCAAATCAATATAAAAAAAAGAGTAGGTTCACCTGCTCCGAATCACCTTCTATTAGTCAGACCTAAAAAGAATGGCTCTCCGTCTGGACACTCATGTTATATATGCATTACATGGATGACACGTTGATTTCAATGGCAGTATCTAATGCTTTACTTCTCAAGCTGAATTGAAAAATGCTTTCTCTGATGATAACAACTAATTGTTGGGGATCCCAACAACACGATCCTGCATTATCAGTACATGGGGGACTATTCATATGACTTACTTAGACTTAGGTCCTCATACGCCTTTCAGTACATTGTGTATCAAGAGAATTCCATTGTTGATGATCAAAGGAAGCAGTTTCAACATTATCACAAAGGTTGACAGTGTGCAAGTCCTCTATAAATGTATGCTGCCAGGTCATCTTTTGCCTTCTCCGCCAACACCATCTCACGAGTAGAGATGAGCGAGCATACTCAATAAGGCAAACTACTCGATCGAGTAGTGCCTTATTCCAGTTCCTGCCCGCTCATCTCTAAAGATTCGGGTGCCGGCAGGGGGCGGGGTGCGGGGGGGGGGGGAGAGCGGGGAGGAACGGAGGGGAGATCTCTCCCTCTCCCCCCCCGCTCCCCCCTGCTCACCGCCGCAACTCACCTGTCACCCGCACCGGCAGCCGAGTCTTTAGAGACAAGCGGGCAGGTACTCGAATAAGGCACTACTCGCTCGAGTAGTTTGCCTTATCGAGTATGCTCGCTTATCTCTACTCAGGAGTTGAGTGTCGGTGAATTTCTTCATTCCTAACCTGATCATAGTAAGTGGCCTTGAGCAGGCGACAAAGACATTGTTGTTGGAATATATCAAGTTGCCAGTTGATGCGTGTGGTTGCTTTCCATGTTCAGATGCATATAGTGCAGTCAGGATTACAATAATGTTCAGAAGTTATATCTTTCTTTGTAATGGGAGTGAGGCGATAGCCTATATAGGGCGTATATATTGAAAAGTTGCCCCCACCTTCCTGATACGATGCTGGACATCATGTCTAGCATCCCTATTATTGGTAATTGCAATACCTAAGTAGACAAACTTCATTCATATGAAGATATACAGATTTAATACTGCAGTATACAGCATTTTACAGAATTTACTACAATACTTTGCATAATAATTTGGAGACTATCAAAGTCTGGTACAGTGGAACTTGACAAACCTGCCTACAGCACTGATGTCAACCACATTGAACCATTTTAGAACACATTTCAACACCCAATAGCAGTAAAGAGACATATACATTGTATAGTGGTATATCCGAGTTTCTTAGACGAGCATTATTACATTGTGTGCTGCAGTGGGATAATAAAAAAAGCAGAAATGTTCCAAACTTTTCCGTTCATTGAGTCCAAAGATAAGTGTTTCCATTAAAGGAGATTCCCAGGGTTAAAAAGTTGTATTGGCAAGGAAAGGCGGAAAGTAATACAAAAAAGTACTTAACTGGCCTCCCAGACTCACAGCCCCCATAGCTCCAAACTCGGAAGCTGCTGCAGCGGTCACATGCTGATCATTGTATATGATGTGGCCACTCAACCAATCACTACCTTCAGCAGTCATGTGCCATTCATGACAGTATCATCACTGAAGCCAGTGATTGGCTGAGCGGACATGTGACTGGAGTTGCAGGAATCGGGGAAGCTACCAGGACTGGGAAGCCATTTTTACTGGTGCCTATTTTTTATTTTCCTCATTCCCCTGGCTATATAGTCCTTGTTTTAGTGCTACAAAACCTCATGAACTAATTCTCTAATGTTGCATAACAACACATCTGCCTTATTGCGTAACAGTCAGAGAGGTTCATGTAGGGGAACTAATAAATCATTATGTTCTATCAACTCCCTCTTCTATTCTAGTGGAAGGAAGAGGAGTCCTAAATGTAAAGAGATGTATTCACTTTATATTCATACAGCTACCCTCCAACCCCATTCACTTCTCCATGCCTGGCGTAAATAAATCATTGGAAATACTTGCTATTTAGCACATAATTAACTTAAAATTTTATTTGTGAAACAAAAGTGTCATTGTCATAGCTATATGTCATTGTATTGTTCTAAGAATTATTTCTGTACAATAGCATTGGAACAACTAATTAATAAGTATAAATCATGTGTAGCTTAAACATGCCATAGAACAAAAGCCTAATTAAAGAAACAATTGATTCCTCTAGAGTTTTTCGATTCTACCTATTAAGTTGTGGTCATATACAAAAACATGTAGGGTTTCCAAGTAACAGAGCTAAGCATATTCATCATTGTACATGAATGCTCCCCATAGTATAGGGCTACTCCATCCCTTAATATTAACACAAAAAACATGGGGGTATAAAGCCAAAAAATCACTTTATTAAAGACATACATTTGACACCTAATACAAATGACATAGGAAGACTATATTAAAATCATGAATCCAATGGGTCAAAAGCTAAAGTGCATAGCAGGTCTCAGCATAAGCCTGCAATCCCACGAACGTATATCGGCTCGGTTTTCACGCCGAGCCGATATATGTCGTCCTCATGTGCAGGGGGGGGGGAGGATGGAAGAGCCAGGAGCAGGAACTGAGCTCCCACCCCCTCTCTGCCTCCTCTTCACCCCTTTGCACTATTTGCAATGAAAGGAGGCGGGGCTAAGCCTCGAGAATTAGCCCTGCCCCGTCCTGCCTCTCCCCATTGCAAATAGTGCAGAGGGGCGGAGAGGAGGCAGAGAAGGGGAGGGAGCTCAGTTCCTGCTCCTGGCTCTTCCATCCTCCCCCCCCCCCCCGCAGAGAGAGACGACGTATATCGGCTCGGCGTGAAAACCGAGCCGATATACGTTCGTGTGAATGCACCCTTAAATATACATAACTCAATATAGACCCCAAAGACTTTTATTAGTTAATCCCATACATTAAAAAGGAAGGTTTATATATAGAATAGTAAAGATAGCTACAAATAACTAAACAGTATCAAACCCTATATAAGAATAGTACCCACCAATAGAACCAAGAAACACCCTGCCTATTTAATTTCTTTTCTCAAGGGGTGACAAACAAACACACACACTCACACCTCCTAATATACCCCTCCCAATGATCATAGGGCTGGAGACAAAATGGTGCATGGAAGGGAAATTGCAAGCAAATAGACGCCCATTACTCGGCATTCAATGATCGGAGCGAAGACAGCCTAAAAAAGGTCATACGTCTACTACACCGAGCGTCAGATGAGGCCGGGCAGTGAACGTCCAATCGGTTGCTATCAGGCGCACGTACACCGCCACAGAGCGAACAGCTAACAAATTTTGCAGTACAGATAAATTAAGATTATACTGTACAAATAAAGTTGAAGTGTGTCCCAAACAAAAAATGTGCTAAAATATGCAAATGACAAACTAAACCAAAGATGAAAAAAAGTGATGGAAAATAAAAGTAATTTCAAAACGTATTATTTGGTTCAGTAAGTGACATGTAAAAGATAAAAGGAGAGACTAGTCCATTAAGATGCACCAAATTGTAAAGGTGTGAAAAAGTGTATACTCCACATACATACAATTATTATAAACAATTAAATATAAATAATATACATTTGAAAATTTCTGACAGTGCCCTGAACATAGACGAATAAATCAAAGTTGCCTCCAGATCCGTTTCCCAGAAAGAGAGAGGCGCACAAGACATGGAAGGTGAGGAGGCCGTAAACACTAAAAAGAAATATAAAATGAATATAAAAAGCATGGAGAAATGACCAAAAGCCTATAAAAAAGGGACAAAACTGACCACTTCATTCAAACTCACGGGGAACATAGTCCCAAGCCAAGCAATCTGCCTGCATTACTTCTGAGCAAGTACCTTTCTGAAATCTCCCCCTTCCTCCCCCCTGATGCCACAATGTACTGCCTCAATACCATGGACCAAATAGTTCTTTGGATAACAATCATGTGACATTCTAAAGTGTTTGGGAATAGTTTTTAGTTATAAGGGATCATCACATTGCTGTGCTGCCAGAATATCCCACACATGCTCACATGTGCCGATTCTCAGCTCCCGAGATGTGAATCCCCCATAGGTTTTCAAACATGGACATGTCGCATAATAGATGACATTCACAGTACTGCATGAGATGCATTGAAAAATCTCAAATTTCCTAACACTATTGATCGTAATATATTTTTAGAAGCAATAATATAATCACCACATGGGAAACATCCCTTGCGAGGGGGGTTAGAAGTGAATACGCCCCTAGGCCTAGGTAAATAATGACTCCTAATGAGCATATCACCAAGATTGCAGATTTGGGTCTATCAGAGGGAGCACTAGATAATACTGAATTCGACTTCAATATTGACCAGTAAGTTGTCAAAATGAAACGCATAACATCCCAGATTTTTCATTTTTACTTTTCATTTATTTTTCAACATAATCCCCTGACATCTTGACACACTTGGCCCACTGGTGTCCCAAAGCTAAAATGCCAATGTCCTAGTGTAAGAGGTTGCCTTTTGACAATGTTCTGCATTGCTTCTGCTTGATCACTCATGCAGTTGCCTCAGCAGGTTGGCGTAGTATGCCCGTCAGAGTTTTCCCCTTTGGATGGTAGTCCACCATCACCACACCCGCAGAGTCCCAAAAAAGACACTGCCATGACTTTCCCAGTTGAGGACACTGACTTGGCCTTCTTTGGTGGAGGGAATGAAGGGTATTTTGATTGCATGAGTTCTGTTTGGACCCCGGCTGGAAGTGGCAGACCCAGGTCTCGTTGATGGTTATGAACATCTCAAGAATGCGTCTAGATCAGCTCGGAACAACTCGAGAGTCTCCCTTGATGTGTTGCACCTCACCATCTTCTCATCAACAGTCAAAGGCTTTGCAACCAATGTCGCTGAAACCTGCTTCATCCCCAGGGTGTCACTGAGAACGCAATCAGCAGTTGTCTTAGGCAACTCTCAGGAATCTGCCTTACAGTAAATCTTTGGTCGTTCATGATAATTTCGTAGATTTTCTTCACATTAACTGGGATAGCTGCATCAACGGGTAGTCCAGGGCGGGGCTATCTTTAATGCTGATTCTCTTCTTGAGTTTTGCCACCCAATTTTTCACTGCCGCATACGTAGGTGCATGGTCTTCAAGTGTTGCCACCATGTCAGCATGGATGTCTTTCGGTGCTAAGCCTTTCTTATGCAGGTACTCAATTACGGCTCAGGGTTTGAATTTTTCTGGTTTTCCATAAGGTTATAGAATATTAACATATTGCTAAAATTATTAGCTCTAGTGTTTAAAATTGGAGATGTGACAATGAAATTAATGACATACACAATTCATGGTTACATGGTGAAATTTTCAAAAATCTTCCACACATTTATTGGGAATTTTTATGACAAACTATCATTACATGGGCCAAAGTACATAATAAACAACTAAATATCTACATTGCAATTTCACATTTGGCACTTTCTCGTCACCTGCAGTTTGTATTGTATCTCTTGAGCATCAGTCTTGATTGTCCGGTAGTAGTCTCCATTTCCTTTATACCTTTTCTCAATGGCAGCAATGTCCTGATGGAATCTCTCACTGTGTTCATCAATGATGGCTCCACAGATTCCTGGGAAGAAGTTGAGGTGGGCATGGAGAAAGTGAATCTTCAGAGACATGTGAACCCCAATCTTGTGGTGGCACATGAGCATCTCCTCCACCAGCTCTTTGTAATTGGACGCACGCTTGTTTCCCAAAAATCCTGCTAAAAACTATTCCACGCTGCCCTCTCATGAGCCTGAAGAACGTTGTGGAACAGATTTTCCTTGAAAAAGTCCCCAATCTGTGGGCCAAAAACTTGAAACCTTCACTTTCTTGTTGCAGGCTCTTTACAAAGTTTTTCGTTTGTCTTCGTTTTCTGTGTAGTGGAGGCAGTAAAATTATCTTAGAACCAACCAATGGTTCATTGTGTACATTTTTTGTACCAGAATGAAGTGTTTCTCTTACATGTCAGTCTTTTTTAATGTAATGAAGCTCACTAGCCCTACTGTCCCATTTACAAATAAATCTACAATACTTGGTATACTTCAACTGCAATTCCAATA
Organism: Eleutherodactylus coqui; assembly: GCF_035609145.1. Taxonomy (NCBI): domain Eukaryota; kingdom Metazoa; phylum Chordata; class Amphibia; order Anura; family Eleutherodactylidae; genus Eleutherodactylus; species Eleutherodactylus coqui. Next base: position 78,697,545 of record NC_089841.1, read on the forward strand.
GAAGAGCAATAACTTTGCATCACATTGCATTACAATTCTCCACAATCAACACTTGTAAAATAATTACTAGGGCTTATTATCAATTTTGTCTGTCATTTTTGCTTTTAGTCGCATCGTATCAATATAAATTAGCTACAGACCTAATTAAACTTATTTAATATTCTGTCCTTCTAAAGACAGCAATATGAATTCATTGGGTTCCTCTTTAATGCAAAAAGTAAAAAAAAAGTTTCTAAACTTCTTATGGATTAAACAAAAATCTCTAATTTAGGAAAACTGCGAATGGGATTACATAAACTATTTACAACACTGTAGCACTTGGTCACAGAGGTAACTTATTAGTAGCAAAAACATACTAAAAAATGCAGGCCTGAATGTGAATACTGTGAATACTGAGTGTAAGTAAAGTATTGTGTTATTGGACGGTTTCTGTAAAGTGAAGATGTGACTAACCATCGCAACCCAATTCTTCATCCATGGACAGAATACAGCTGCTGTAAGGCCTTATTCACACACACACGTATTATCGAGGCTATTTTGCGGTGATAAGACGTCTGCCGAAAATTGCAGCCATCTGAAGCCATTTGTTCAGATGGGCGATTTTGCGGACACGTAAAATCGTCTGTCTGGAAAAGATAGCATATACACTGTCGATGCTGGACGTTCACTTTTATGCGTGGCCGGAAAAGATAGGTCTTGCACTACGGTATCTTTTGGTTGCTATCAGCTGGCAGCTCACATAGAAGCCTATGTGTGCTGTCGGTAAGGGAAGGGACTAGCGCTGCTAAACTCCCTCCCCCTCTTTTTGACAGTAACTCCCATAGGCTTCTATTATCAAGATCAGCCGGCAAAGGAAGGGTGGGGAAGGGGAGACAGCTTAATATCGCTAAACTCTCTCCCCTGGCCGGTGGAATTCCGGGCTGCGGCGTATGTTCCCCATACCCAGCCATATGAATGGGCGAGAAAACGCGAGATTTAGCTGCAACTTGCTCATGGCTTTCTCTTGTTCATGCGATTTCCGCCTGTGATGCGGGCGGCTGAAAAATGCAACGCCCGTGTAACTAACGCCTAAGGTTGTATTCACACTTTGCAGTCACATTGCTGTATTTTTTGTTCAATTTTAATGGTTTTTGCGGTGATAAAGCAAAAGTTGCAACAAAAAAAACCCCGAGATTTAACCCTTTCCAATCCACTTTGTATTCTGGTTTTCCTAGGGGGCTTACTCTTTTTCTGCCGTTATACAACGGCGCTATATGCTGGCTAAAGCCAGTACTGCATGAGGTGACACGTTAGATAGGCTCCGACAGCAGAGAGGCTGGCAATATACAGTAAGAGAACCCGGACGGACATCCTCCAACATTGGAACTGTACAGCCTTAAATCATAATGTCTTCAGACGTCAGACAATGGATTGGAAAGGGTTAACCACAGCTTGTCACCTAACCCTAAATGTCGCCTGTATCAGCTGATGGTAAAATGCACCCATGAAGAACATAAACATGGGGAATATAACTGAAACCTAATCTCTCCAATCAGCGAAGATTGGTTCTATGAATTGGGGAATTTTTATCACACAGTTACATAAGTTGAAGAAAAAGGCACAAGTCCAAGTTTAGTCTTTCACAGTCCAAATGATGCTTGTTCCACGGGGCAAAGCCTTCTGGTCAGTTGTAGCCAAATTTAAAACACCTTCTTGACCCGCAAAGACAGCGAATAATCTGGAACAATTTTGTTGTTGCCATTGGATAAATATATACAAGTTTGGCTGCGTGTGACAGGCGTGTTGGCGGCCAGTGCGGAGAGGCAGAGCGATGATGATGCACTCAGCTCAGGAGCAAGCAAGCGCCGCTCATTCGTACTCTGTGCCTGTTCTCAGTCCGCATACAAAGCATTAGTAAATGCTGTACAAACTGTACTTAGCAACCACCAAATCCTTTCAAGTTGGATAAGCTGAGAGGGCACTGTGATAGTGGAACTTCTGGGAATATTTGCTCTATGAGATAGACAGATTGTACTAAGCAAATTTAATTATCTGATTACCTAAAAAACAAAAAAAACTTTTACTGTCGATATGGATTAAGATCAGAACTAATCCTCGGACTAAAACATGTGGAGATTGTATGGTTTATGTAGATCTGGGCATGGTTTGAATGAAGTGGTAGCGTGGTTTAGTTCAGTCTCTTTATATACTATCGGGAGGCATAGAATATGGCAATGATTAACGTCACAATTCATGTCAAGCTATGTAACATTTTATCAGATAAAACAGGGATATTCTCAAATATTTTTTTCCCGGATGTTCGCAGTCGAGTTAGATCATTTTTTGCCCAAGAGTAGTTGTTACCTGTACTCTGGATGTAAAAGTTCTTTCTATGGCATCTCTGAAGATCCAACTTTGGTGTATGGTTGTACATGGAAGCACCTTCTGCATTACACTTGGATGCTTATTTATATTATTCATCATGCTTCAGTATCCAACACCTCGACTCACATCCCAAATCCTACCCTAAGCTTTACAATCAATGACTTATGGATATGGTTGTCCCTTATTCTCTATGTTCTCTCCAAGACTTCTCCAGTGCTGCACCTATACTTTAGGATGCTCTGCATCATAATTAGATTCATCTTGAACCTTCACAGTTTTTGAGCATTCTCTGAACTCACCTCCAAATTGGACTTAAATTAGGAACACAGTCCATGGTCAGAAAACTATTTTTCTGAAGAATGAAGTTTCACTTAATGCTGGCACAGATTCTAACTGACAGACTAGCTCATACAGCATGCTTAAGGCTGGGTTCATACGGGGCGGAATTGCAGTGGAATTTCCGTGCGGACGTTCCACATGCATTTTTAAACCTGAGACTAAGCAGCAAAGTGGACGAGATTTGCAAAAATCTCGTTTACAAGCTGCGGACAAGCCACATGGCAACGGATAGGTGGCATTGAATTCAAATCCACGACATGTTAATTTTTGCGCCGTTTCTGCTGCGGGCTCTCTTCCCTTTATGGGAAGAGATTTACGCACTGGAATACAGGCTAAAAAGCCGCTTCAAACCCTGTGCCAGCAGACTTTCTGCTGCGGAAATCTTACAGATTTTCTTTGCGGTCCCCGCGGTGGGCAGGCAGCAAGATTTCCGTCCATCATGCCTCCCAATTCATTGCACTTTTTTTTTTTCAAACTAGCACTGATGTTAACAGTCATTAGAAGGTTAATATAGACTTAAAATAGATGGCCTATTCCTTCAGATAGGCGACTAAAAAATCAGTTGAGAACCAAAACTGGCACCTCTGCCAAGGCTACAGTACTCCTGGGAATGACATGTCTTTTTCATGGTTTACCAGGCACAACTTGTACTTTTGGTAGAGACTGAGACTAGTATTATAGCTCAGCCTTTGCAATGTACCAGGGTACATTATCCTTTTAAAAGAGGCTACTGTTATTAGGCAACTCTGCTGCCAAGGTGTGTACTTGGTCTGAAACAATATTTGGGTAAGTCTTCCTGGCTGAACATTGCTTAGAAGTTGGCTTGTCTTCTTTCCATAGTGGTACCATCTCTTTCCCAGGTATGTAATGCCCACACACCCTGCTGCTCACGTGACGTAAAAAAAACCCGCTATTCATCAGATCAGGCCATCCTCTTCCATTGCTTCGTGGTACATTTCTGAAGCTCACATCCCCTTTGTAGGTGCTTTCATGTGGACAAAAGTTAGCATGCACACTGACTCTTCTGCAACTACAGAGCCCCATGTACAGCAAGGTGCGATGTTCTGTGTGCTGTGATACCTTCAGATCATAACCAGCATTAACTTTATTCACAATTTGTTTTATAGTATCTCTTTTTTGGGATTAGCTTATACCAGGGATGTCAAATTCATTTTCACCAAGGGCCAGCATTATGGTGGCCTTCAAAAGGGCAGATTGTAATTAGAAGAATGTATAGTAATAGTGACCCCCATAATGAGCCTAGTAATAATAGTGACCCCTATAGTGGCTCTAATAGTAATAGGGTACTCCATAGTGGCCCCTGTGGTAATAGTGTCCCCAGTAGTATTAGTGACCACCACAGTGGTCCCAGTAGTAAAAGTGACCCCCCCCCCATAGTGGCCTCGGTAGTAAATGTCCCCCTATATTGGTGGCCCCAATTGTAACAGCGCCTCCAAATGTTGCTCCAGTAGCAATAGCGTCTCTGGTAGCAATAACTAACCCCCATAGCAGTCTGAGTAGTAATAGCGAGCACCCTATTGGCCTTTGACCGGCCAGCATCTCTACACCGATATAGAAGGGGGTTCTTTACTGTAAGAGCTGTGAGACTATGGACCTCTCTACCTGAGGATATGGTGATGGCGAACTCAATAAAAGAGAGTTTAAGAGGGGCCTGAATGCCTTTCCTGAGTGATACAATATTACAGGTTATAGTCACCAATTACTTCAGAAGGGTCGGTGATCCAGGGATTATTCAGATTGCGAGATTGGAGTCGGAAAGATTCCCCCCCCCCCCCCTTAAACTGTGAATATTGGCTTCTACCCGATTGGGAGTTTTGCCTTCTTCTGGATCAACACTGGGAAAGAAATAAGCCGAACTGAATGGACGCATGTCTTTTTTCAGTGTAACATACTATGTAAACATTCCGCCATTCTTGAAATGCACAAGAGCTTACAAAACAAGCAGTGAAAATAAAGCAGCAGCAAATTATTTTATTTTTGCTTCTTTATTGGGTTTCAGGATGATGTTACATTTATTTAACAGTTTATTATTGTTTTTGTTGCTAAAGGAACACAAAATGGACGTTTAGTCATTACCCATTCAGTTATTCATCCTGTCCTAGCACATGAACACGGAATCACTGAAAACTCCTAATACCAAAACCAGTGTGGGTCAGTTCATTACTCTGAAACAAGCTGTACCATAACGGTAATGAATGCGGATTTGCATTTACCAATCCATCTAAAAACAATGCAACATTTCAACTCAAAACGGAGAAATAAAAGGGGAAATCTATGCAACACAAATGTTATTAAAAGAGTTGTCACACTTCTGTTTTGCTGCAGCAAGCATTGCGCGGTGGCCCAAGATAGTACTGCAGTCCGAGTCCTATTCAAATAAGGCCCAATGCCCACTGACGGATTTTCGCTGCGGAATTCGCGGCTAGACGCTAGCTGCGAATTCCGCAGCAATGTCCGTCCATAGACATGCTTTGTTAAAAGATTCTTCCCTGCCCACGAACGGAAATAAACTGTGATTTTCCGCTCGTGGTGGAGAATTGCAGCATGCTCTATTTGGTGCAGGAAAAAAAAACAAAAAAAAACGCATGGATGGCTTCTATTGACTGCAATGGAAGCCATTCGTCCCGCGATATTCCGTGCAGTGAGCACTGCAGAAGTATCACGGGAGTCCATGTCATAGCCCAGCGCTGGCGCGTCATGCCCTGCACTGCGCATGCGCGCCGGATCCAGACAGGTGAGTATGGGTCTCTGGGGATCACTGCTGGGGCATCGGGTCTGATTCCATTGCAAGATTTTGCAGGCGGAATCCGACCCGGCCGTGGGCATGATGCCTAAATAGGACAGCAGTACCAACCTGGGCCACTATGCAGTGTACGGAGCTGTGGACTTCCTGCAGCAAAATCTAAAAAACATTTGTCTTTAGCGATACTGCTCTCTGAGTAATCCAAAATTGAGTAACCTTGTGGCAGTTCATTTTTCTTTGCCTATTTTACATGCACTGGAATTCTGGCATTTCCAACCATCAAATTGCTTGCCTACACTATATACAGAACACATGGCATATTAGTAATGACTTTCACCATGCATTATTATTTTAGCAAGAACATGCTCCACCACATGCCCACTGCATGAAAAACCACCTGAGTTTCTGAATCAGAATTGTGAACTAACAGTCATATAAGGTGCTTTCTTACAGCACCTACAATGGCGCATAAATAGTAGCCCTAATGAAGACTACTGTGAACCTTTTCCTGGAGCGGACAATTACCCAGTCAGGTCACAAGTCACTGCTCCAGGTTCCTATTACTAAGGCATTGAGGTAATGTGTTACCAGTGAAGACCTACGTCATCCGTTCTACTTCTTTGCACAGAGCCATATTTACAGATTAGGGTTTGTTCGATTAAAACCTACAATGGAGTCTAGAAGTAGCAAACGATACATAACCGATCTCTGCTGTGTTATGTAATGGTAATACAAGCTCTTCCCTTTGATATGTGGTCTACCCTCAACCATCTGCTGAACCCACCATATAAATCCCGTAAAGAAAATGAATGAAGAATATACGCCTGCTCTCATTCCTTGCACGCCACAAGCCGTTAAGGGGTTTTAATTGCTTTTATAATCTGTTGGTTACATTGCGTGAACTATTGACTAAAGAAGCTGCCGCAACAAATCGGTGATTTCAAATGACCTACCAATACTAGTTCTATGCCACAATATGCGAGTCGGTTGCAGTTTTCTTCGTCCCATTAAGCCATCTTCATACAGTATATTTGAAGAAAGTTTTAGATATTTTACAGTTGCCAGTCACGGACAAAAGTCTAACTACGGTACTGATATAGAATGGCTCATACGATTCTCAAGGAGTCTACTAGGTTCTCTCTCAACAAGAAATATCACATACATTACATTTTCTAGTACCCGCACCGTCACACCTCCATCTTGCTTCTTGTTATTCTGAATTTCCAAGAATTTTTGTGCAATCCTGCCATGTTCTGTTACTTAGAACAAGTCTGTGTAGAATGAAGAAGCAGCCTCTTATGCAGGAAACGGAACTTCTTGAGACTTCTCATGTAGCTACTGTAAATACACTGAAACGGTACTGAAGTGATAGCTAGACAACTGGAACTAATACAGTCTACCGAGTACACTAAAGGGAGCTGCAAGGAAAGAAATTAAGATAAGAGTGTACATGGTAACATGAAAAAAATTTGGTGCCGTGTTAGCCAGTAGAGCAAAATGTGATTGTTCTCAGCAGGAGAAAGCAAGTAATCTTGTAGATATGATACCTTTAAATGCCTAACAAAAATACATGATGTTATTGTAAGCTTTCAAACCTCTTAGGATTCTTCCTTGGGCATCATGCATCATATAAATAAAAATCTTGTTATTTGTATAGCACCAACTTATTCCGCAGCGCTTCCAGACAATTTTTATTTATTACCCCCCACCAAGCTGGGTACTCATTTTACCAACCTCAGAAGGATGGAAGGCTGAATCGACCTTGAGTCGGCTACCTGAACCTTGCGGGGATTGAACTTGCAACCTTCAGGTCGTGAGCGAGAGCCTACACTCGCCACCACACGAGGCTCGTATAATTTTGTTAGCCATGAAAAGGTATCATTTCTACAAGATTACATAGTTACAGTCATGGTTCCAATGCTGTATTGACCGAGAAATAAAATGGTGCTCATACTTCCTACATTTGGTCTTCTCCTGTGCTAGAGAAGTGACTCCCAACAAATACGGGTCGTAGGGGAAGTCAAGAAAACGGAAGGCGCCTGTTTGACTCCAGGCAGGTAGAGCTCACGTCTACAACTGATCAATAAGTGATTAGGCGTTGCCAGTCTTATACTCTGATTGACCACAGTTTATATAGGTTGAAGAGGGGTGAGAGAAAACTAGGGCTATGGTGCAACCTGTTGCTATGTGTCGATTGAAGATAGAGAAAGCAGAGAGTCGATGCTGGTATAATTAGTAGTACCCTTTATTCTGAGCCAGCAGATAATGTGTTTCGGGGTGCGCAGAATCCCTTGTCAGACAGATTGAGGATTACTAATGAGAATATCATGTAAAAAGCACAAGCAGTCTAAGAAGTCCAAAAGATGTACTGCACTTCTAAAACTCCTTGTGCCTTTCATATGAGGTTTTAATCACTAGTAATCCACTGTCTGATGAAGGGGTCCGCGCAAAGAGAAACGTATTACCTGCTGGTTATGAATAACGTGTGCTCTTAATTATACTAACATTGACTTTCTCTGTTTCCCCCCCCAAAAAACCAGTTAGACGTGCTTTGCATTGGTTCCCAGGGTTAGAAAAACAGCCCTGTTTTTTTCCCCAGAAACAGCACCACACTTGTGGTAAGGCAAGTAGAATTTTTTAAAATCTTTTTCCATCACCCTGGGCAAGTTTCAAATAATGCTTTGGGGCTGGATAACCGCTTTACGTTCTTGAATAGTAAGACTCTCATGAGACCATATAAGCATTGTGGCTGGCATCATTGAATGAATTCAGCCCCAAGGCGTGTGGACAGATGTTTGATACCATCGAGGCTGGGAACCTGTGAAGGGTTAAAGTAGCTACATCTACATTATATTAAAACCCGTTAAGTGGCAAATTTTTACATTTTTTTTATTTTGAAAAAACAAAATATGATGAATCGTGCACAGACATGAATAGGGATTCTCCTATAAATAGGACACTGCCACCTAATGGATTTTAATCCCAATGAATACTCCATGCAGCTACATGAATTAACCTCGGGAACAATCCAATCCAATAACTGTCTACCATTACCAGTTTGGCATGTATCCGTTTGCAAGGGGCTAAAATGAATGCAGCAAAGCACTATGGGAAAAAGTTTGTGAAAGTTTCTAGTCATAATGGAGTAACTTCCAAAGTCCAACTGTATGATTTAGTATTGCAAAGAATATATGGACATGATCTTGAACTTAACACATCAGTGAAACAAGTCAAGTAATATTGCATTGAGGACTTCACGTTGATGTCACTTGTGCCACTTTACATTTTATTAAAGGGACCATTGCTGCTTTACAAAATGGAGAAATCGTTGCGGTATCAGATGGCAAGATAAGAGGGGTCCGATCTTCACATTATCCAAGTACAATGCATTATTGTAGTTAAGAAAGGTCGTATGCTACAGTTAGAAATCTATAAAACATTGATTGCTTTCATGTACAATAGTGAAAGTTTTCCCCTTCTTGGCTCATGCAAAAACTGGTATCAAGGACTCAAAATACCAAATCCAATCTTTGTTTGTTTCAGCCATGTGTTACCGGACTCAGTCTAAGTCTACAAAGTTATACTGTAAAAAAACAGGTGGTTTTCAAAACTGTTAACACTGGCCGGTAGAGCTTATGTTAAAAAATGAGCCCACGATGAGTAACTATTACTGGTACGAATCCCGCACTTTGGACTGCAGAGCATCACAGGTCTTCTTGGCATCACCCAACAACATGGCAGTATTGGGCTTGTAGAAGATGGGATTGTCAACAGCAGCATAACCAACACCAAGAGACCTCTTCATTACAATGACCTGGACAACGAAAAGAAGGAAATGTCATTTCACATACTATAAACTAATTAACGGAGGTGGGGGGTCCCATTCAGGACCCTCGCCTATTGGCTACGGTAGAGGCTGTCAAGATTTATTTTTTTTGCATCAGAGGACGAGAGTCATTTATATGGGACACAGATTTAAAGGAGAACAGTGTAATGATACATTTCTCCTCTAGTGGTGCTGTAGAAAACTAAATGAGTTTATGGCAAATTTCTGGGGACAATGGCAGTATTGGGGATAAAGTTATTATTAGAGGTCCCTTCTATGGAAAATGAGTTGTACAAAACGGACAACTCTTAGCCCAAAGAATTATGTCAAATCAAACTTGTAAACTTCCATTCACAACCTAGTTATATTAGGTTTTCCCTTCCTGTAGCAATTAGGCAAATAGAGGTATTTAAAAGGCCCAATTACTGGACCTGCTGTGTACAGGAAGCAGTTAGCACTGTCCGTATTGCAGTGGCCAGATTTGCTTCCAGAACTGATCCCACTGGTAGTGGGCCCAGGGATCAGCTTATCAGTGGGGATCCTGAGCAGCAAACCCTCACCAATCAACCAATAGGATAGGTCACCAATAGCAAAGTCTATAAGGGTCCTGGCCAAAAGCCCTTTAACGGAAAACCTTGTAGCTATCTAAAAATCGGTACAAATGGGTAAATGCTATTTTTCGCCGCCTATGTGTGCTCCAGAGTAAGGCAGTTTTGACACTGCAATTTTTGTGTACATTAAAAGTACACGTTAACATATACGTCACAAAAGTGTAAAAAAAATTATAAAAGTATACATTTTCATTAAAAAAGCATCTGTTAAAAAAAAACAAAAAAAAACAACATACATTTGTATATGTTGCACATATTTTTACAAAAAAGTATGCTTTTTTTATGGAGAAGACAAGAGGAGAAGAATCTTGGGACATTGAAGTTGTTTGTCCAGGAGGACCTGCACGTGGCAAGAAAGGGCACTTTTACACGGGATCACCACTCTCACACAGGAGCGATAAACTCTCAGTGAATGGAGGCGGAGCAGCCCGGAGATCGCTTCGCCCATCCACCTCCATTCACAGTAAGCAGGCCGTCATCCATAGATGAAAGACTGCCTGTATTTTATGGTTCATCATCATTAGTCGTTCAGTCGCTGCCGGCATTTACACTGAACAATCATTGCCATCCAGGGAGAATCTGAACGATTCTTCAGTATAAAGACTTAAGCCCTTTAGATTGTTTCTCAAGATAAAATGAACAGTGGACAAGCTGGTGACTCTGGTCCGTACCTGCTTAGATTTCCACACTTCCAGGACAGGCATACCAGCAATGATAGAGTTGGGGTCTTCTTGAGCCGCAGAATTAACTGTGTCATTGGCACCAATCACAAGGACCAGATCAGTGTCTAGAGAAAGAAGAGAACAGATACAGTCAGCAGCATGACAGGGTTGTAAGTTCAGGCCAGTAGGAGTACCGTCTCATCCTTCTTACCACGGAAGTCTTCATTGATCTCATCCATCTCCAGAACAATGTCATATGGCACACCAGCTTCAGCCAGAAGTACATTCAGCTGCCCAGGCATACGTCCTGCCACTGGATGGATACCGAACCTACAAAATACCGCATAAGACGTATCATCAGCACCAAGAAGTCTACGGCAGAGATACTGTACAGTATATGTAACTGAAATGAAAGGAACCAGCAAAAACAATTCACACCTCCTTTCTGGGAAAAGGAAGATGCCTTTGTGTATTTGTGAGAAGAGGAAAGACGTTCAGTTATAAGAAGTAATTAGAAAAATGTTCAGATTTGGTATCAGAACGAGTCACATTTTAAAAGGGGTTTCCGAATTCATTTAAAAAATACGTCCAAAGCCAAGAATTGTGCTAAAATGACAAATTAAAACACACTCATCCATTAAACCCCCTGCAGGACTTTGTTTACATGACTGCAGCCATCAAAGGCCTCAGCAGTATATGGCACGAGAGCATTGAGGCTAGTGATTGGCTTCAGTGGTCACATAAGGTATATGGGCACGTCATCCCTACAGCAAAGTGCATAAAACCTGGCGTAGAGAACTGGAGCTGCAGGGGATTAAATGGGAGAGCATACCTTCTTTTGTTATTTTAGCATACTTTGGGTGTATTTTAAGTAACTTGTGCAGCCCCTTTAATATTTAGCACTGCACGTACAAGTGGCCTGCACCTAAAGATGGCAGTGGGAGTTGGTGCAGTAGTTCCCATTCCATACATATGTATATGAGGTTTAGCTCTATGAAGTGTTAATGACTGAAGACCCATTTAGACGCAAAGATAATCTTTCAAAGGGTTGAAAGTTTTAAGGCCCATTTACATGCAACGGTTTTAGTTAAAAATTCGTTAAAGCGATGGCATATGAGCGATAACGTTGCATGTAAATGCTACCATCGTGCACTTTTCGCCTGAATGACGACTTTTAGGTGAGCTTAAAAAGCATCCTTCAGACTGCATGCTGTGTTCTCCAGCAGCAGATGACGTATTCTCACCACAGGCTGCTATCTCCATGGGAGCTAGAGAGAACATTGTTTTCTCCTAGCAGCCCCTCCAGAACAATGGAGCTAATTGCAGAGCTCAGACTACCTGCTGAGTTCTGCAAGCAGCTCCTGGAAAATCATTTGCACGCAAACGAAGCTGATAAAGTACTAATGGGCATTAGTGCCCATTAGTATGTTATGCAAAAAGATTGAAAGTTTTAGCAATCTTTCAATTGCTTGAAAGATTATCCTTGCGTGTAACTGGGCCTTTAGTGATCATTTTGCATAAACTGTTAATGGACACTACTGTCCATTAACACTTTATCAGCTTTATTTGCATGTAAAGGGGCCTCTAGGAGCTGTTTGCAGAGACCAGCATGTGAACTGGGCTCTGCATACAGCTGCATTGTTCTCGTGGGGGCTGCTGGTAGAATACAATGTAATCTCACAACTCCCACTGAGCACACAGCATGCGGTCTGTTGAGATATACTTTGTATCACCTTAAAATCAGCATTCAGATGAAAAGTGCATGATGCCCGCATTTACACTCAACGATTATCGCTCAATTGCAGCTGTTTGAACGGATTTTGAGCGATATTCGTTGCATGTAAATGGGCTTTTAGCCGTATTACACTTGGTCATGTCTGGGGAAGATGTGGGTATATGTGAAGTGCTTGCTATAGACCTCTTGCAGAGCCAAGTCTATGGAGGCACTCTATGGCTCTGTTTTGGGTATAGTTAGACGTGGCAGATTTGCTGCAGGAATCTCTGACTTTCCCATTCATGTTAAAGCAGTTTACCAAAATTCCACACTCATGCTGCGGAAGGAACCCCACTCACATGTGTAGAACAGACTTTGAAATTGCCGAAATTTCTGCAATAAATATGCTGCTTATGAACATACCCTTAGAAAGATATTCTTTTATGGAAGAGTATCTCTGTAATATGGCACATGACGAGACTTAGAACTATAGAAAATCTGTACAACTCAATGTGAAATCAGAGGCACAAGCAAAGGAAAATTGGCTTCTATCGCATTGTGGTTTTTTTTTGTCTTCCTCTGGATCAACATTGGGGGGGAGGATTGTTATAGGCTGAACTGGACGGACATGTTTCTTTTTTCAGCCTTACATACTAGGTGACTAAGTACAGAACGTCCTATAGACTTCTATGGGTGCCGTATTACTCATAGAACACAGTTAGTCAGGACTAGAGATGAGCGAGCGTACTCGGAAAAGCACTACTCGCTCGAGTAATTTGCTTTATCCGAGTATCGCTGTGCTCGTCCCTGAAGATTCGGGTGCCGGCACGGAGCGGGGAGCTGCAGGGGAGAGCGGGGAGGAACGGAGGTAAGATCTTTCTCTCCCTCTCTCCCGCCCGCTCTCCCCTGCTCCCCGCTGCGACTCACCTGTCAGCCGCAGCGGCACCCGAATCTTCAGGGACGAGCACAGCGATACTCGGATAAAGCAAATTACTCGAGCGAGTAGTGCTTTTTCGAGTATGCTCGCTCATCTCTAGTCAGGACAATTAAGTCCCCACGCACGGTGTTATATTTAGGCCATATTATGGTTCTGTTTTATATGAAGCTGCAACAGAGCTCCAATAGATGTGCATGGGGCCTCTAATGTAGAGCCTCTATGGCAGCCCACGGAGGCCGCACATGTAATAAAGATTATTTTTCTGGATCGGTATTCATTGAGTTTTCTTTTTAATTTCAAGTAAGACTAATCAGTGACATGGGACAATTAGGACAGCTTTCTTATGCATACCAAAAGCCAAATGCTAACTCTCATTGCTAAGAACACATGTTTAACTGGGTACAAAGCTCCAACCACAAACCCTAAGTGAGGCCTTTAAAAAAAAATATAAAAAAAAAGAGGAAAAAAAAAAACACATTAGACAAAAGACATTACACAGAAATCCGGATCCTATTATGGGAAGACGGAGGATGGAATACATTAAGCCTTGACAAGATCAGAAATATGGATGTAAAGACAGTGTGAGGAAGGATTAGATCATATATACAAGACAAGGTGAAAAGTAGTTATTGGATATACAAAATTAAACAGATCGGACTACTTTCATTTACAGAATCGTCTGCTTTTCTCATCAGGCAAAGTACGTCCCGAAATTCATATACAACATCCCGTCCTGTTTAGGATTTATACATGTTACAATCAGCTCCTTAAACAAATGTATAAAACACTTGTAAAACTAAGTATACATTATCCACCGGTGAAGGAAACCAATAGCGCCACACTCTTCCCTCCAAACTTACATTGTTGTATGTGCAGACATTATTTCTTGCACATGAAAACATTACCATGCATGACCTTAAGAGGTCGCTCACAATTACAAAAAAGGGTTCTCTTTATTTTAGAAATAGCGCCACTCTTGTCTATAGGCAGTGTCTAGTACTGCAGTTCAGCCCCCTAGCCAAGCTACTATAATAAAACGCCGCCAATGCCCAAGAGCGGAGCGGGATCGACTTTTTTTCTTTCGTATCCTGGACAACCTCTAACATTGGAACAGGTTGGACATTTATTCCCCCTATCCACAGAATAGGGTATGTTTGATCAGGTGAGGAGAAGGTGGGATAGTGGGGGTTGCGGTCTGACAGCGATCCTTAGAAAGAGGCCCCCCGAACATCTTCAATGTTGCATGCTCAACCACCACTTTAGTACTGGCACAAGCAGGGATGTGAGTGAACTGTTGGTTGTGCACTGCCATTCAATTCCAATGGGGCATTAGAAAGTGCTGATCTGAGGATCGCTGAGGGTCCCAGCTGTTGGACCCCCAGTGATTAGACTTTTTTTTTTGCGGATAAAGAAATTTCACCAAAGACTCATTTCCCCGATAATATTAAATAAAACATGATAGCTCTGTCCATGTCAGTTCTGCAGGTTCGCAGGGGTATCATCACTCCTTAAGGAGAGCACCCAGAAGGTGAGTGAGGAGACTTATAGGCCATTCATGCCCCTCTGGGTAATATATGCAAATAAGGAAAATGGAGCAATACCTCTTCAGTGCCACCTGTTGGATGGCAGCATTCCTGCAAGTCAATGTCTGACCTTTTATACAGATCTTTGAGTTCTGCAGGTATAAAATGATAAATAAGCATCTCTCCAGTCCAGCGTGCGGTCACATAGCTCTTAGCTTCTTGAATGCTTAGAATTATGATTTAGTATTTGTAGGAACTTACAAAAAAAAATGTAAAAAAATTAAAAAAAAAAATGAGAAGGAAAGAGAAAAATAGGAGAGACCTGGAGCTTTCAGGAGTCGTTCATAACAATGAACCAACAAAAATGTAGCTATAGCCTCTCACCTGGCTGGGTTGTGCAGATAGGGCACAACTCCACATCAGCTGTAAATGATAAACCTGATGGAGTTTAGCTGGAGCTCCTGTTCACATTGCTGCAGACGTGCCAGCGCCGACACATCTCGTAGCACAGCCAACACTTCAAACTGACTGGCAAACACTATGCTACACAAATAGCGTAGTGGCGCCAGGGCGTCTACACAGGAATTGTAATGCACCAACCAGCAGGATTGGCACTGCTACATCTGCAGATCATCAGCGCTGATTCCCAGTGGGGACGAGCAATCAGATGCATATACTAGCAAAATTGACAACCAAAATATAGGGTTGTTCCTAGATCTCATGACCAGAGGATAGAAATACCTGACAAATGTGGGAAAATTTACTTTACTCGAAACATAACAATTGTGTAGTCAGGCACAGCACATTTCCACCGTGAATCACAACCTTCCATAGGTAAAACTCCCAAGTGGAAACCCCCCTTCTTTAAATGAGAACTCTCTAGTGATCACACGTCCGATAATCACTGATCGCTGGGAATTGAGCTAATGGATATTTGTGCCCTCTTCAGGACACATGTGGTATTACATGGCCCCCTTTCTAAAGAATGAGTGATTATAATATAGGGTTTCTCCGAGCTGTCCAGAGCAGTGGTTCTCAACTAGAGTTGAGCGAACATACTCTGCCGAGCTTGATGGTCCTTCGAGTATTAGCGTACTCGATGGTGCTCGTTACTCGAACGAGCATCAAATAGTGTTCGACCCCGCACCAGTTTCTCCCCGCTGTGACGTGCCCATTTTGGCCGCTCCCCGCCGCAGCGCGCGTCATTGGCAAATCTGTCGGGCAGGAAGGAGGGAAGGAGAGAACGAAGAAAAAAAAAAAGCTCAGGACCCGACGTCCCACATACAAAAATGCTTGAGTCTCCCATTGTAGTCAATGGGGTTCGTTACTCGAGTAGAGCTCTCAAATTTTACGAAAAGCTCGACTCGAATAACGCGGACCCGAGCATTTGGGTGCTCGCTCATCTCTATTCTCAACCCATTGTACAAGTTCAGAGGGAACACAGCAGGCATCCAGATCTTGGCTAATAAATTAGCATTTTTCCATCATCTCCGAGCAATATCATCAGTGACTGGAGAAAATATTTAGCGTACAGATGTTACCTATAGCGTATATGTATCATTCTGTTAACCCAGCCAGCACCCTGCAATTGATGCAAGGAATAGAAGAGGAGGGAATCGTTCAAATTAGAGAAACATGTAAACAATGTTTATGAATCACAAGAGGATTCTAAGAAGTAATTGTTAAAATATGGCTCTAATTAACAACACAATGCCATATTACAGCAACACAAGCCCTCGCACTCTTAACTTCTCCGCATGAGGTCTCTACTAAATTAGTCCAGAATGCACTTCTCATTGACACTGGTATATAGAGAAATGTCAGACGCACTGAGGCCAAATATATCGAAATGAATATTCTAGGGCTAGTTACATAAATCAGACTGTTTCCTGCTCAAGTTGATGGTCCAATAAGTGAAGTGATGGGTGAGAGCACCTCCTGAGTGGGCTTGTGGTGCTGCTGATCTGTTCCATCCCACTACTCTATCAGAGACTTAAGAAAAAAGTCCGGGTCTATGTGGTCCTTCACATTATCAGTCCCTAGAAGTTTCTTGTAAAAGGTGTGAAAAAGTTTAATTAGACAACACGTTGAATATTGGGCACGACTACACAAGAAAGACATAGTAGATATTGAGGGGGTTCCAAGTCGGACAACCAAAGTAATACATGGAATGGGCAGACTACCGTATTCAGAAAAATCAAAATTAAGGTTATTAGGTTGCCCCATAGCAGACTTTTTCTGAACTAAATAACTATGTATAAATATATCAAGGGCCAATACGGAGATCTCTCTTTATGAACTACTTAAAACCAGGACTGTAGCAAAGGGGCGTCCTTTATATCTACAGAAAGGTTTCTACACCAACAGTGTAGAAGGGGTTCTTTACTGTAAGAGCAGTGAAACTATGGAACTCTCTGCCTGAGGACATGGTGATTGTGAATTTACTAAAGGGGTTCAAAAGCTGACTGGAGGTTCTCAACACCTCTCCTTATGACTCTTCTGCCCATTTATGCCTCAATGGCAGAGTGTACTATCTCTTTATTCTCTTCTACATGGTCCTATCAGATCTCACTTGTGAAGATCGCTGCTTACAAAATTGCATTCTGTGTTTCTGAGGGTATCAAATCTTTGGTTTCGTGGGTATGATGAATTGGGCATATCTGTGATAATTTGCATATATGGTGAACACGTCCAACTGTTCATGTGTTTTCAAAGTCAGTATTAAACCTACTTAAGGTAATGTCTGATAGATGAAACTGCCTCATTTTCTTGCTGGGTGGCAAATTTTCTGGTACCAACTTTAAGGCTCAAAGTCATCCAATTTATAGCTATGGCTGCAAAACCTCTGTTGTAGCTCTAGAGAAGTCCCATACTCAAACTGTAACATTAGCCACAAAGTCAGAAAAACTTCTTTGCACAGTGACTGGAATGAGGCAAGAGACAATACAATAAGTAATTTTTAATATTTCTATAAAAAGGTCTACGTTAGCAGAAGATTGTTACATTTGTGCAGGGTGCAAGTATGGCACCCCTCACAAACGTCACCTACACGTAGAACCAAGACATAAATGTCCACAATAGACCAAAATCATCATAACAAAAATTTGGATTCAGGAATGCTACCCCTAGCCAACTTTGGATTGGTAGACCCTGCGTAAAAACAGGGTGATCACCCTGATAAGGGCGGCCCTACATCAGAAATTTAAGGGTCTTCGTCTGTCCCTAGGTGGAGAATGGGGAAGATGCCTCAAACACTTTAGACAGGACAATAACCAGCACTCACATAGAGCCGGGTCCAGAATAAATACATTTCCAATATGGTTTATTGGTTGGCTAGGGGGAAACACCTCTCTGTCGCTCCTTCAGTTTACAGGCGACGATGTAGCAGAGTTGTTAAGAAAGGCACATTATACACGGAGTCCCACTGAGGCATTTCAGATAGACGACACCTTGGGAAACTTCTGCAGTGTAAGGAAGAGAGTACTCATCAGCACCCTGTGCCAAATGACAAGGAGCATGGCTCTGGAAACCGGATCATATAGACCGGGGCTGATTCCATGACGTCACCCCAATCCCATTCCTTTGCTGGCACCGGTCCATGAAAAATTTAAGTGCACAGAACCCTTTTCTACATGGACTTTGAAGAGCACTGTAATCAAACAGTATAGAAAGGAATAAAAGGTGGGTTCAAATTAAGATATGGTGTATCAAGATGTGTTTTTTTAGTGTTCATAGCCTATAGCAAAAGCAGTTTCCGTGGCACACAAAGAATCTTTCACAATGTAGGCCAAAACTGCAGTCTAGTTGCAGGCCAGCTTTAGTTCTAAATCCCTTCTATGATAGCCTTCTAGTTACACAGCGAGCAAGAGGTAGACAGACACATCCATATAAATAGATATTACTGGCAATGTGTGAGGTTGGTACAGCTTGGCGTCTGGCTTTCTGTTTCCTGAATCTGGATCTCATTAAGACTTTGTACTTTTTCTTAATGAACTCTGAAAAAGGCAGTTGTAGATGACATAAATCGTTTGGCATACGTTGTGATCATGGCTAATGCTCAGAGGCTCCTCTGCTTTTTTTGGGCTCTCACAGACAACAACCAAAAGCTTTAGAAGGATGTTTTGAATGTTCTTGGATAAATGTCTTTTTTCAAGAACTTCTAGATATGGGATGTATTCCGAACATATGGAGGATATATTCTAGCAGGAAGGAAGTGGTTCAAAAATAGAAAAAGAACAAAATGTCGTCTACAGAGTACTGATAGCGGCAGGAAGACATCGGGAGGAAAGTAATGTATAGAAAAGAACGGCCAAGCTCCCAGAAGAGAGCGCTACAGAGGTGCTGTGATACATGCCCCGCTGCTGTGAAACCACAAGGACCACAAATAGAACCGGCCACCAGGATGGCTTGTTTCCTTATTTGTACGAAAGATAATTATACATTTTATACCACATTAAGAGATTACATATGCAACCACATTTGCTTGTAAAGAATGTCAAAGAATACTCAAATAAAATATAATTTTGCAATAATTTTGGAAAAAAGTGTTATGGACGGTCAGAAAGACAAGAAGCATATCCTGCTAACAAGATCTTGAAACTAGTGCAAGATCTTGAAGAGCAGTAAGTCTTGGGGTTTTTATACCACCTGCTTTTTTGCAGTAGCTTTAATACTTACTAATTGGGTTCTCTCACAAAACAACTTCTGTTTACGTGCTCCAGAAGCAAGAGCAGAGATCTGCTCTATAAGGGCAGTTCCTGTTCTGGTAGACTTCATTTATCCAAGTTTTACATCCATGTGAATGGCCTCCATGAAATAATGTAGCACTTTACTTTAGAGCTTCACGTGTTCAATGTCATATTATTCTTCACTTTCATTAACAAGTGGGGGCAAACCTCAACTTGACTAGTAATAAATCTGAATGACTATTCATAAATGCAAGATTATAATGCGCGCGCGCACACACACACACACACACACACACACACACACACACACACACACACACACACACAATACCTACATAGCTGTTATGTTTTGAGAAGGTCATTACAGGGGGTGTCCAGTTGTTGAGTATTGATAGTCTATGCTAACGTTAGGCTATCAGTAGTAGATCAGCAGTGATCTGCCACGTGGGACCCCATTGATCAGCTGTTTACACATGATGGTGGGATTTATGCACAGAGTTGATGTCTGCAGAAAGCAGATCATTCCATTTCCACGGCAGTGGGCAGGCTTGGTATTACACAAAGTTTCTATTCACTTTAATGGGAACTTTGCCTGCAAATACCAAGTCTGACCACTGTCGTGACAACGGAGCTGTCTGCTTCCTGCAGAAATCAGCTCAGTGCACAAGTGCATTGGCCGGGTGAACAGCTGGTTAGCGGGGATCTCAAGCAACAGACCCCCGCTGATGTACTATTGATAGCCTATTCTGCACAAAGGTCATCAATAGTTTACAATTTAACAAGCCTATTAAGAACTAGCTAGGGAAGTTCCCACAATTCTCTCAGTAGCAGGATGAGTGGTAATGCCAAACATTTGGAAACCAACACAACCATAATGATGCTATGAACTGTGTTGGTTTTGGGGTTTGGGGTAATTTACCCAGGGATTGATAGCAAGGGCCACTGTATGTGTTAGGGAAAGTCTATACCAGGGGTACAGTTTTCTATAATAAGGCGGTATTACCGGCTGAGACATTTATGGCATAACGAAACTATAGGCCTTTAATGTCCGATAGGAAAACTGGAACCTCTCTAAAACTGACCTGCTCGTCTTTCCGCCTTCCAACTGACCCCACCCACAATATCTCCATTCCAGTGCCTGGCATCATAGTAACCCCCAAACACCATGCCCGCTGTCTTGGGGTCACACTGGACTCTGACCTCTTCTTCACCCCCCACATCTAATCCGTAGCCCCAACATGCCACCTGCACCTCAGAAATATTGCTAAAACCCGGCTATTCCTCACTACGGACACACTCAAGACACTCGTTGTCGCCCTCATCCATTCCCAACTCAAATACTGTAACTTGCTGCTCATCGGCTTTCCCCGCACCAGACTCTCCCCTCTCCAATCCATATTAAATGTAGCAGCTAGACTAAATTTTCCTATCCAGCTGCTTCTCAGACGCCTCTGCACTATGCCAGTCACTGCACTGGCTACCCATCCACTACAGAACTAAATTCAAACTCCTCACCCACAAAGCTATCCATAGCTCCGTGCCACCGTACATAGCCTCCCTCCTGTCCGTACATTACCCAGCCCGCTCACTCCGATCAGCCAACACATTGAAACTAAACGTTCCTCTAATTAGATCCTCACATGCTCGCCTCTAGGACTTCTCTAGAGCAGCACCGGTCCTCCGGAACGCTCTACCACAAAACATCCAAACAATTCCCGACACATGGAACTTCAGATGCGCCTTAAACATGCACCTCTTCAGGCAGGCATACCAAATCTCCTGATCCAATCCCCCACAACATGCCCCCCTGCTCTCCCTATGGCTCCCCACACCTTCCCCTTTGCTTATCGTATACATCTTCTGCCCCTGTGTCTCCTTATCACCCCCCTTCCCACCGTTCTGTTTCCTATTAAATACTGTATGTAATTTTTGTACTGTTTGTGTTCTCCCTGTACCCCCTGAACCACCCCCACCCTGTCCCTTTCCAAATAATTGTATACTACATGTAAATGCTTTCTTTGTGTTCCCCAATGCTTTGAAAGCGCTGTGGAATAAGCTGGCGCTATACAAAGCGAGATTTATTATTGTAAGGTGGAACTTGTACCTATTTATCAGGGATCCCCTTCTGTGAGGAGGAGTCTATGCATGTATGTAGATGTGGTAACTGTATAGCATTTCACAGCTCCCATGAACTACAATGGAGGGAGCCGCATACATAGACCAACACTTCTAACTGGTATTCTCCTTCTGGAGTGCCAGACAGTAGTCAACGGACAGTCTTTTCCTGATATATGGCTACACAACACACTAGTAGTACTGACTGTCCCGGATTCGGAGCTCTGTTCAACTCCTTTTCTCACCGACATAAAAGCTACATGTGATCAGCCGCCCATAGAAATGCATGCCGTGTTCAGGTAGTTGGGCGACGCCGCATCATGGGGCGCAGCCTAGGATTCGCTTTTGCAAAACTGTTTCCCCTATGTGAAGATAATAAAACTTTTTCTTTTTTTTATACACAGACAAAAATGACACCATAAAGAGTTGTAGATCGGTACAAAACGCTTTTTTTTGTTGAATAAGAGGATTGTCGATCGGCTCCCTGGTTCTGTGCCTTGTCTGCTTTTAATATTCAAGTGATTTCCTGAAAGTTAAGTCCCTGGATTTTGCTGTGAAATCCTCTGTGCTAGGAACATAACAAGTTTATGTAACTAAAACCTTCCTAGATTTGCAAACACACCACAGATCTGTAGTGTCAGCTTTCCGAAGTTCAGATGATTAAATAATACACGAATCTAAGAGATTTGTAAAGAACACTACATTTGTGCAGAATAAAGTCTGCCAGTCTTAAAGTGATGATCGCATGGAGCACTTTAACATTTAACCCCGGATTGGGGAGTTATGTAGGATTTCCTAAAATACCAGTCGAAGGTCACAACATGGTAGTTTAAAAATTCCACCAGGAAATGTGATCGTAATTGCGAGCAAATATTTGAGAATTGCTTTAATGCCACATTCATCATATTCTAGGAGCATTCTGATCATGGAAATTACTTCTATGGTAAAAACTGTATTCCCCATGGCTTTGCTTCTTTGGTGGCTCGATGATGGCAGTCTGTAATTTGTAAATAGGATCCAAACTATAGACTGCTGTAAAATAGAAAGGAACACTTTGGGTATTTATTAGGAGTGTTCCCTGAAATTGTATGCCCTGGGTACTCTGTCCTATAAAATACATGTGCTCGATCAAAGCTGTCATATACCCTCGCACCAAGAGAAGGAAAAAAATCTAAGACAACTTTACTTTTCCACAGAGTTCACACTGGGCACAAGTAAGCCTTCACCAGACTGGTGCGCAGTCCAGTGTATCTGAGGAAGAGGCACAAGCCTCGAAACGTCTCTTACTTCCTGGCTCACAAAAAGAGAGAAGTCATGTTTATTCCTTGACTCTGTTCATGAAAAGGGTTGCACTAAAGCCCAGTGCCTTTTGCATTGGTCCTTAAAAAAGTAGCAGGGAAGCTATTGGAAATCTAAATCCCCCTGGTAAGCCAGCAATTAATGAGGCTTGGTGTTGAAGCTAAAATCAGCAATTCCAATAACCACTTAAATTTATAAGGGTAGTAGAGTGGCTCCACCGTCATTGCTTGGGTTTTGGGTTCAAATTCAACCAAGGGCTACATCATGCAGTTTGCATGTTCGTGTGGCTCCCACGCCCCAATGGGGACAGCAACCGATGTAAGTGATGATAATTTCGTTATAGCATGCTTAAAAGGAGTTTTACTTTTACTACTAACAATCTATGCTCAAGATAGGTCGTCAATAGTCGATTGGCGGATTCTGCCAATCGGGATCCCCACTCGGTCAACTGTTTGCCAAGCCAGCTGTCAGTACAGACAGTGCTGGAAGGAGATCATACTGTCCAAGATTGGCCCAAGTTGGTACTGCAGGCGCAGCTCCCACTGAACTCAATGGGATCTGTGCCTGCAGTACCAAAGTCAGGCTGCTGCAATATTGACAACACTATCTGCTTCCGTTAGCCCGGTGGTGAACAGCTCATCAGCAAGGATCTTGACTGGCAGACCCTCACCAATCAAATAATGATAATGTTTATTTATATAACGCCAACGTATCCTGCAATGCTTAAATATTGATAACCTATCCTGAGCTTAGATCATCAATACTAATAGTCCCAGACAACTCCTTCAAAATAAATATTTCAGGGACTAATTTAAAGGATTTGCCCTCTTCTGACAGTCCCCTCCAAAGAAAATCTAATCATATGGATTCTTGCATGCTGGGATCATCTTTAATTGGATGGTGGA
This sequence comes from Eleutherodactylus coqui, assembly GCF_035609145.1. Classification (NCBI taxonomy): domain Eukaryota; kingdom Metazoa; phylum Chordata; class Amphibia; order Anura; family Eleutherodactylidae; genus Eleutherodactylus; species Eleutherodactylus coqui. The sequence goes on from NC_089841.1 coordinate 78,721,292, forward strand.
ACCCATCAGATGTTCAATTTCCCTGCGGCAACCCCACAGGTGAAATAAAAGGATTACACTGTCTCTATTGAAATCAATGGACTGTCCGTGAATGGATGTTAGGTCCTCCAGAACAAGAAACATTCCTAACTTCTCTCCATTTTGGCTTACTGATGGATGTCCTAAATGAGGTCCTCTTCTATATTAACTTACAATATCATAATAGGGTGTTTGAAAATGGGTTTTACAAGGGGGCATTCAAGTTATAAAACCTCCTAATTCTTTTTTCTTGGGAATAGGAGCAGATAGAAACATGAGACATTTTAGAAGATGCGGGCATTATTCAGGGATGACTGAGACCAATGGCAGCATAGTGCAGTGCACAGAACCCATGTGACAGTAGCTAGAGTTAGAAGTGCCCATACTTAATATGGCAACATTCGCAGTCCAAGAACAGCATGTAATCAGCCATTTTCTTCACTTATGTGGAATGTCACGTTGCAAATTCATCCGCAGTTGAGTGAGATATGCCTGTGTAGGTGTCACGGACGTAAAAAAAAACGTGCATTCTTGCATGTGACAGTTCAGAGGTAGCCGAAAGTCGTGTGAGAACAAATTCAACAAGTTAATTAAGTAGAACAAGTGGTTATAGAGGACCACCAACTGACTGTGGAAGAGAGTTTCTCGAAAGTCATCATTTCCATAGGATCTGTGCACACCATCATGCATGAAGACCTGAGGACCCTGAAAGTTTCCTTCAAGTGGATGCCATGAACGCTGACCCACAAGGCTTCGCACATGACAGCAGATCTTAACACTCGACAACAGCATGAATAGTGGTCAATTGCCACAATGGTTGAGACGTGGATGCCATTTTCGTTTTTTAGAAGGACGCTCTCAGTCGTCGCACATTTTCCAGTAGTGCCACTCTTGCAGCAGCGCTTTTCAAGTAGGCAAAACAGACCCCTAAAGAAGCTTTCATAGCAGGCATACAGTCATGACAATGTGAAAAATGCATACTTCAGGAGCGAGATTATGTTGAGAAGTAACAATACTTTCAACTGTCTGGGGGCGGTAAGTAGAATTTCAGAAAAAAAAAATTAGGAGAACTTAGAACTTGAATACACCTTCTATAAACCACTTGAAGGAATATATATACATAAGACAATATATTATAAAGTTCGTTTGAGATTTCTAGTAATCTTGTTGAAAAGTTCTAATTACTTGTAACTTGATGTGAGAGTGATTTAGGGTTTCAGTAGAATGGCTGCAAAGCTAAGTCATCGGAGAGCATAGAATAAAACTATAATCTTTCACCGCAGTAGCTCTATCCTACTCAGCAGGTCCTCTATGGTTAGAACCAGCTGGCAGAGCTTGTAGATATCAAATGTACAACAGCAGCCCGGGACTTTGTAGCGTGTTATGGCTATAGCCAACTCTGAACACTAAGCATTTGCGTGTCGGAATCCGTCATAAATCAGAGAGAGTCCTATTGACAGATGGGAACGGTTTCTTGGCCAAGCAAGGGCATAACTAATTGATGACAGCCGTATGTCTTTGTTGGCACGGTTCCACGAGGGGTGGATGTGTGCGACTGTGTGTCACTGCGTCTGGAAACAGAGCAAGACATGGTCCTGAGGCAGTGCAGATCTAGTGAAACCAAAAAGAGGGGCAGCTGCAGTCAATGAACACCGTGGGAGCACCACAACATGATGAAAGACCTAGATTAAACAAGGGGTTCCTGTCGCGGTTACATAGTAATTGTATGAAATAAATCTGTATTTACAGTTTGCGGTAAACAGACGGGGCATTTAGAAGTCATTTACAATGATTAGGTAGAGTTTAGACACATCTAGCTGCCGGAGTGACATAGGAAATCTTTGATCAGGTTTCCACTCTCCGCAGATCAAAGGGCACGCCAGACGTTGTTTGCATTCAATGTTTCATTGGCTTTTCATTGCCACTTAGGACTGAACTGTTCAAGTGTCAAGCGAGTCGAAGGAAAACCGCTCGGCTCTTATCAGCTTAACAAACAGGTCTTACGTTCTCGACAAAACAAATGTCCACACGGGGGAAAAGAATGATGTATCCCTACAAAGCTATCAGGTGGGCGAAGGGCGGGATCTGATCATCGTTAGGAGTGAGACGTACCGCGGGGTTGTCCATAGCGACAGACCGCAGAAATGAAAACGTACCAGAATACTTTTCCACACGGGTGTATAAGCATGTGCGCTGCATTTTAGCAGAACGAGTGAAGCTTCTGTGTGGGTATCAGCGTATTTTACTGTACTTTTTCTGCCCACAGGACATGTTCATTTGCACGCGCAAACAAGATGCAGCGCTTGAAATGGTGAATTAGGTCCACAGGTGCTCTTTTTGTAGCAGAATTAAGGAAGCATTTTGCACATCTCCTTGCGTATTGCACAAGCATTTGCCTGGCACCCCCCCTAGACTTCAATGGGGACATTTGGTGCACAGAAAAGTAGAGCACGCTGCAGAGTTTTTTTTGCGCAACCGAAATGTGCACCTAGAATACTGAAATGTGAACGAATCCATTAAGGCCTCATGTCCACAGAGAAAATCAGGCCAGTCGCGGATTCTCCATGCAGAATCCCGCAGCGGGTCCCTCCTTTCCCGGGGGACATGAGGCTGAAAATCAGAATAAAACTCACCCGTCTGGACGCTGCAGATCTTCCCTCCGTCGCGGCCGGATCTTCTTTTTGTTCGGCCCGGCGGATGTGCTCGGCACGCCGGCAGCGTGCCGCGCGCATGTGACGGGCACATCCACCGGGCCGCAGAAAGAAGATCCGGCCGCGACGGAGGGAAGATCCGCAGCGTCCGGACAGGTGAGTTTAATTCTGGTACGGGTGTTCCGCGGATCCGGACGGCTTCCATAGGCTTCAATAGAAGCCTGCGGGAGCCGTCCCCGCGGGAGACCCGCACTAAAATGGAGCATGTCGCTTTTTTTTTCCTGCACGCAGATCCGCGCCTAAAGGGAAAAATGACATCCGCAGGTATTTAACTACCTGTGGGTGTCCAATGCATCCCTATGGGGCACGGATCCATGTGCGGGAAAAACGCTGCAGATTTTAAATAATCTTTTCCCCGTGGACATGAGGCCTAAAAGAATGGGTTCTATTCTCTGCATCTTGTGCACACAAATTCGCCTGCATGAAGGAGGGATAACATTTTTAATTTATCTGCCTGAAAAGATCATCAATCTGATGGCAGATAAATATTGGTGAATGGCTCCAAGTGCCATTTCCACTAAATCTACATTTGTATCAGTCTATCATTGAACATACGTAATGACCTGACGCTGCTATAACCCCCCTCCGGGTCCCACTTAGCTCTGAACCGCATTACTTTAACGACAAACTGTTAAACCAGCTCTGCTTCAATCCATCATGATTGCAGCAGCCAGAATGGTCCAGCGGTTATACAGATCGGCCATGGAAAAGTAGGCCAGCACCACAATCTTATGAAAGCTGATCAGTCTGTTGCCCATAGCAACCAATCACAGCTTTCAGTTTACTCAGTAATATAAGAAATAGCAACCAATCACAGATTAGCTTTTATTTATTACTCTGCTGAGGTAAAATGAAAGCTGTGCTGTGATTGGTTGCTATGGGCAACCAAGAGATTTCTTATAGCTTTCATAAGGGTGTGGTGCCAGGCTACTTTTTCATTGCCCACCCTGTACTAACACCTCTTCTCTATGTTACTCAATACATTGTTTACAGGTTTCTCGTAAAATTATATTCAAGACTCTCCTATGAGTCTACAAGTCCGCAATCCGGCAGTCATATATCTCCGCTCACATCTTCTACTAACCCACTCGTACCTTGTGCCAGAGCTCTCCTGCGCTGTGAATTCAGACAAGCCAACCCCTTTTTAACCCTTTCCAATCCACTGTCTGACGTCTAAAGATATTCTGATTGAAGGCTGTACAGCCCCGATGTCGGAAGACATCCGGCAGGGTATTCTTACTGTAAATTACTGGTTGCTCTGTTGTCGGGGGCCTCTCCAGCATGTCATATACCGCAGTACTGGCTCTAGCCAGCAGATGGCGCCATTGTATAATGGCAGAAAGAGAAAGCCGCTAGGAAACCCATAATTCCAAATTGGATTGCAAAGGGTTAATGGTCCTTCTACAGGGGATGAACTGTTGGGCAAACGAGGCCCGACACTCATCCTAGTGATGCTCGCTCCTGTGCTGTTATACAGAAGCAAGCATCGCTGCCATCACTCACAGGGCTGCCGGAATGGAGGTGAAGCGCTTATTCAGTCTTTCACATTCGCTAATACAGAGAATGGGAAAAACTGAACAATGCGACATTATACCTGTCTAAACAGGCTGAGCGAGTGCAAACGAGCTAACGGTGACGTCACTCGCTCAAATGACGTCACTCGCTCACCAGCATTGCTATTTGAGGCCTTGTTTTTTGTGGGACAAGTCTGACGGAGACAAATCCACACGCGGAACACTGACTGAGATAAATCAGGGGTTACACAGTCGTTGTCCCCACATAATCACCCATGACATATACGTATGAGAGAGCTACATCATATCTGTACGTTCTATTGTATTAGGGCATTAACGAGGACATCTAACATAATCCCATACATTCTAATGCTCATTTAGGCCAACTTCACATGGGCGAGTGTGATATGGTCCGTGAACCCACCCCCATATTGCACTCCCTGCCATGTGAAATCCTCAGGGATGCGAGGCCACCATGCATCGCGGTGCCACGTGGGTAAACATCGCTCATGTGTATGACCCAATTCAAAAAAGAGTGGTGTACATATATATGTGCGAGATTTTGCGTTGCAGAAAAAAAGAAAATACAGCAAGCTCTATTTTTCTGCACATTTGTGCAGGAAAACACCACATCTTTAACTCATTAAACTAATTGACCATTTTACTGCCTAACAGCAGGGGTCCCCAACCACCGGTCCGCGGACCGGGGCCGGGCCGCTAGGTGCTTTTCTTCTAAACACAAGGCCCGTGGGCCGAATCCAGCCCGCTGCCTTGTGTTATGTGGCCCGCGGCGTGCCGATGCCGCTCACCACTGAAGCGATTACCAGCGGGGGCGCCACAGCTCCCCGCTGGTAATCGCGCTGATCCCAGCGCACACTGACGTCAGTGTGCAGCCAGGATCCTCCTCCCCGAGTCCCCTGCTCATTAGTTCCGCAAGGGAGGACTCGGGGAGGAAGCGTGCCGGGCTGCACACTGACGTCAGGGCAAGCACAGAGAGAGAGCGACACTGACGGCAGGGAGGAGGTAAGCATATGGGTTGGTGGGTGCTGCCTATTACTGAGGGGGTGGGGGGCTGCACTGGTGGGGTGGGTGCTGCCTATTACTGAGGGGGTGGGGGGCTGCACTGGTGGGGTGGGTGCTGCCTATTACTGAGGGGGTGGGGGGCTGCACTGGTGGGAGGGGGCTGCCTATTACAGGGGGATGTGGGCTGCCTATTACTGGGGGATGTGGGCTGCCTATTACTGGGGGATGTGGGCTGCCTATTACTGGGGGATGTGGGCTGCCTATTACTGGGGGATGTGGGCTGCCTATTACTGGGGGATGTGGGCTGCCTATTACTGGGGGAGGGGCTGCCTATTACTGGGGAGGGCTGTCTATTACTGGGGCGGGGGGGGGGGGGGGAGGGGGGGAGATAAATTATATGCTGCCCTATGTGTGTGCTGGGGGGGGGGGGGAATAGATTACATACCGCCCTATGTGTGTGCTGCCAGGCGGGAGGGGGGGGGGGGGGGATATATTATACTGCCCTATGTGTGTACTGCCAGGACATTCTAAATGTCATAAGTAAATAAGTATGCACTAAACTACAACCCCCCTTTATAACCCCGCCCCCTATAACCAAAGCCCCGCCCATGTCCCGCCCAACCCTGCCAGGCCTTGTAAAAATGTTCTTGCTTGAAGCCGGTTCCTGGTGCCAAAAACAGATATTTTTGGTATAACTTACCGTAAAATCTCTTTCTCGTCGCGTTCATTGGGGGCCACAGCCTAGACCATGGGATATAGCCACTGCCCTAGGAGGCGACACTAAGCAAAAAAAGTGTTAGCTCCTCCCCGCTGGCTATATCCCCCCCTGCAGGCACTCAGCTAATTAGTCTGTCTGCAAGCAGTAGGTAGCCAGTGGGAGTACATTTATACATATTTATATACATACCAAACATAAATCTGGCGTAATTCTTTGCCACCAAAAAAATGACCGAAGAACAGAGAGTTCCGGCAACCGCCTAAATAATAAGGGGTGGGTGCTGTGGCCCCCAATGAACGCGACGAGAAAGAGATTTTACGGTAAGTTATACCAAAAATATCTGTTTCTCGTCCGTATCATTGGGGGCCACAGCCTAGACCATGGGACGTTCACAAGCAGTCCCGAAAAAAACATATATTGGGTGGGCACTGCACGTGCGGTCAAACGACTGCCGCCTGCAGGATTTTACGTCCAAGAGCGGCATCGGATGATGCGGCTATGTGGACTCTATAAAACTTCGAAAATGTATGTACGGAAGTCCAGGTGGCTGCCTTACACACCTGGAGGGCTGAGGCTCCGTGACGGACTGCCCAGGAGGCCCCCACCGCCCGTGTGGAGTGGGCCGTAACCCGAAATGGTGGCGAGCGTCCCGAGGCTCGATATGCTTCCGTTATCAGGGACCTTATCCATTTTGATAGGGTGACTTTTGAGGCTGCTAGGCCCCTTCGGGTCCCCTCCGGAATAACGAAGAGGGAGTCGGTCTTGCGGAAATCCCTTGTTCTCTTCACATAGGTTCTCAGCGCCCTTACTACGTCCAGGTGGTGCAGTAGTTTTTCCTTTTTGTGTACTGGATTTGGACAAAAGGAGGGCAAAACGATTTCCTCATTAATATGAAACTGAGAGACTACTTTTGGTAAAAACTCAGGTGATGGTCTTAGTACCACTTTGTCCTGGTGAAAGGCCATATATGGTGTTTGTATAGACAATGCCGCTAGTTCTGAGACCCTCCGGATCGATGTGATAGCGACGAGGAATGCCACCTTCCAGGTTAGTAACCGCATAGGGATCTCCTTGAGCGGCTCAAACGGCTGGTCCGTAATAGTGTCTAACACGAGATTGAGCTCCCAAGTTTGGACCGGAGGCTTAAACGGGGGTGTTGTATGGGCAACTCCTTGCAGGAAAGTCCGTACTGCCATCCTGTTTGCAATTGGTCTTTGGAACAGTACCGTTAGTGCTGACACCTGGCCCCTCAGCGACCCTACCCTTAATCCTACTTCAAGGCCTGATTGTAGGAATGCAAGAATTCTGGACACCGAAAATTGCATTGGCTGTAAACGCCTCTCCTCGCACCAGATGAAGAAGCGCTTCCAGACTCTATAGTAGATTGCTGACGAGGCTGCCTTTCTGGCTCGTATCATTGTCTGGATGACATTCTCCGCATAACCTTTCCTTCTCAATACCTCGGTCTCAACGGCCAGGCCGTCAAATGTAGAGACCTGGAATCCGGGTGAACAAAAGGCCCCTGGGATAGCAGGTCTCTTCGCTCCGGAAGATGCCACGGTGTGTCGAACAGCATTTCTATGATGGCCGCGTACCAGCTCCTTCTTGGCCAATTTGGTGCTACCAATATTGCTGGTCGCCCTTCCTGCTTGATTTTCCCCAGGATCCTCGGTATGAGCGGGATTGGCGGGAATACGTATAGGAATTGTCAGGGCATCGGTTGCCGCTGCCTGTGGGTCCCGGGCTCGGGACACAAATGGGTGTATCTTGCAGTTCAACCGTGACGCCATGAGGTCCACATCTGGTGTGCCCCATTTCTGGCATATCGTCTGAAAAATCTCTGGATGCAGGCCCCATTCGCCGGGATCTATCCTTTCCCGGCTTAGGTAATCCGCCATCCAGTTTTCTACTCCGGGGATGTACACCGCGGATATTGAGCTTAGATGCCTCTCTGCCCATGTCAGTATGGCTGCCACCTCGCTCATTACCGACGAGCTCCGTGTCCCACCTTGCCGGTTGATATAGGCCACCGCTGTGGTGTTGTCCGTCTGAATGCGTACGCTTTTTCTCTTGAGACTGGGCCCGAAGTGTTGGAGCGTCCGGTAGATGGCTCGCAGTTCTAGAATGTTTATGTGAAGCCTTGCCTCTCTTTGTGACCACACTCCCTGAACCGATTGGTCCCTCAGTGTTCCGCCCCAACCCGAAAGGCTGGCGTCCGTCGTCACTACTGTCCATTGCCTGGGGCCCAACGGTCGCCCTGCCTGAAGCCTGCCAGGTCTCAGCCACCATTTCAGTGACCCTCGGACCTGAGGGGTTATCTGGATCTGCCGTTCCAGGGTCAGCCGGGACCCATTCCAGCGTGACAGTATCAGGTGTTGTAACATCCTTGATCGGAACTGAGCGAAGGGGATTGCCTCGAATGCTGCCACCATCTGGCCCAGGATAGCCATGCAGTATCTGATGGTCAGTGGTTTCCCCTGCCTTAGGGACCGGACGCCCTGCCGGAGCTTGTGTGCCTTTGCTTGAGGTAGCAGGATCCGGTGGAGGCTGGTGTCGAATATCATGCCCAGAAATTGCAAACGTTGTGTTGGTATTAGGCATGACTTTTCGTGGTTCACTATCCAGCCGAATTCTTGTAGGGTTTTTATCGTGACGTTCAGGCTCCTGACGTTGTCGTCCAACGATGGTGCTTTTATTAGTATGTCGTCTAGGTATGGAATAGCCTCTATACCTTCCGCATGAACTAGCGCCATCACTGCTGCTAGTACCTTCGTGAAAACTCTTGGTGACGTAGACAGGCCGAATGGCAGCGCCGTAAACTGAAAGTGCCTTCCCTGTGTTTCGAAGCGGAGGAATTTCTGATGTGTTTCCCGAATTGGGATATGAAGGTAGGCGTCCTTGATATCTATCGAGGACAGAAATTCCCCCGGCTGCATGGATGTTATCACGGACTTGACTGACTCCATCCGGAAATGTTTTGTCCTGACGAATCGATTCAACCTCCTTAAGTCCAGGACCGGTCTCACTCTGCCATCCTTTTTGGGTACTAGGAAAAGGTTCGAGTAGAACCCCTGCCTCTCCTGGGCTCCTGGCACTGATTTCACAACCCCTTGTGCTAGTAGGTTCTGTACTGCTTGTTGTAGGTTGGCTACCCCTTCCGGAGAGGACGGCACTCTGGACTTGCAGAAAAAATTCCGTGGGAGGGTCGTGAATTCGATTGAGTACCCGGATGTCACAATCTCCTGTACCCACTTGTCGTTCACGCGCCTCCCCCATGTCTCCCAAAATTGGGAGAGTCTGCCCCCCACCCTGGTGACACTGGGTGGGGGCAGTGTCTCATGCCACGTTTTTTGGTCCCGCCATTTTCGATGTTCCGGGTCGGGCTCGCCACGTCTGCTTTGTTTTAAATGAGGGGCCCCTCTTTGACTCTGCAGGGGTTCTCGTAGAGTGGGACCACTGCCCCGCCCCTGGGCGGGATGGAAAGCGCCGAAAGGGCCTAAAGAACGGCTTCTTTTTTAATGGGGCCTTCTCCTTTCTTGCCGCCATTTGCGGTAGTGACATGCTCTTGCCGCCTGTGGCATCCTTTATCATGACATCCAGTTTGGGGCCGAATAGCCTGTCTCCTTCAAACGGCAATTTCGTTAGCGCTATCTTGGACGCTGTATCCGCTGACCAGCTCTTCAGCCAGAGTGTTCTCCTTGTCGCTAACGATGCGGCGGACGCCCGGGCCACAAATTTGGCTGCGTCAAGCTGAGCTGTGCATACAAACTTATTTGCCTGTATGATATTATCTGTCAGCTCGAGCAACTCACTTGGTGGAGCGCCTGCTATGATGTCTTTCCGTAATTGTTTGGCCCAGGCTGTGGACGCCTTACTGACCCATGCAGCCGCAAATATCGGTTGCAAGGCTGTGCCTGTGGCTTGAAACACTGTTTTTGCCAAGGTGTCCAGCTTCCTGTCTTGCGGGTTCGCTAGCGTCGCTACCTCGGCTGTTGGCAATGCTGTGCTCCTAGCTAGTCGTGACACGGGTGGGTCGACTACTGGAGGTACCGCCCAACCCTTTTTCAAGCCCCCTGGGAACGGGTAAGTAATTTCCCAAGTCTTCCCGGGCTGCCTGAATTTTTTATCCGGGTTCTGCCACTCCTTGTTAAGGGCTTCCGAGAAATCCGGGTGGTCCGGAAAGACCTGTCGTGATTTCCTCTGTCGTCTAAACGACACCGTGGACGGGGCCGCCTCTACTGTTTCTTCCGTAACCTGGAGGGTTTCCCTTACGGATATCACCAGGCTGTCCATTAGGCTGGCTAGGCGTGACACTTGCTCTTCGTCTAGTTCAGACACTGACGAGGCACCAGAGCGGTCGTAGTCTTCCGACCCGCTGCCCTCATCTGCCGTTTGAGCCGTGTCATGGGATGCCCGAGAGCACGACGCTCGTGGGGACTCATGGTGAGCCCGGGCCTGTCTTGTAGAATACCGGGATCGCGACGAGTGCCGTGATCTATGATACGTATGCACAGATTCTCTGGAGCCGTGGGAGCCGCGAGAGTCCCCGGACCGCCTGGACCTGGGGGACCTACCTGACCTCCTGGTGCGCCGTGATCTCCGGGGGGAGTCCTCGCTACTGCGGGACCTCCTCCTCTTGCGTGTCCTCCCTCGTGCGTATTCCGAGGAGGATGCGTCGGAGCTGAGCTCTAACCGGCGTAAAATTGCCGCAGAGGATGAGGCCAGGCCGGAAACGGCAGCGGCCAGGGACCTTGTCCATTGGGGCTTGGGCCCTGGCTCCACAGGGGCGGCGGGGGGCACCGGAGTCCCTGGGGGAGCGCGTGCCGTGGTACATCCCGCGCAGCGGGGGTTGGTTTGACCGTACGCAAATTTAACGCTGCATGTAGAGCAAGCGTAGTGCTTCACCCTCCCCTTGGCCGGGCTGGAACCCTCTGATCTGGGGTCAGACATGGTAACGCAACACAATTTGCAACTGGTGGGTACCGTTTACAGGAATGCCTGCAGGGGGGGGAGGGGAGGGCGAGGGGAGAACACGCAAAGTGCCGCCTTGGGCAAGGCTTACCCGGTCTGGCAGCTGTTTGTGCGGTTCCCCCGGTCCAGCTGGAGCCTCTGGTCCTGACGTTTGAATGTTGTCGGGAGTCGACGCGGGTACACACAGACGACCTCGTAGCGTTGGTGACCCGGCAGGCGTTGTGGCAGGGACTTGCTGCGGCGTCGTCACTGCTGCTGGTGCCCGAGACAGGAGATGCTGCTGCTGTCCGGATGCTTCTCCGCAGCAGAGGGACACTGCAGGGCTGGATGGCTGGACGGCTGCTGCTCAGAAGCGCTGCTGCTCAGGAGGGCTGCTGCTCAGCTCAGGAGGGCTGCTGCTCAGCTCAGGAGGGCTGCTGCTCAGCTCAGGAGGGCTGCTGCTCAGCTCAGGAGGGCTGCTGTGGGCTCGGAGAGCTGCACAGTGCCGGGCTCAGGCGTGCAGGCTAGCTAACACGCTGTGCTGCAGAGAGCGGCCATTTCTTTTCTGGCTGCCCTTTTTAAGCTTGCTGCGGTCGGAGGGGGCGTGGCCTGGCCGGGAAGCGTCCCCGTGACCCAGAAGTGATGTCTTCCGGCCGACGACGACGGCGCTCCGCCCCCCGAAGCGCCGCGCCCGGAAGTGGCTTGCCGGCCGGTGCCCCGGCGTCCTGACCTGCCCTGCTTCTATCCCTGCCAAGGGAGAAACTGCCGCCGCTGCTGCTGCTGCCTCTGCCGTCCGGGAGTTGTGACCGCGTATCCCAGGTAACCTGCGTCTTGTTGCTGCTGCCGCCGCTGCCAGGGGGGAGTCCCGAGTGACTGTTTTCTGGTGCTCTCCATGTGGGGTCCCAGGTGGAATGCTGCCCTCGCTAGTCCCAAACGGGGTGTTGTTCTGGGGGCCACAGCCTGTCCATGCGTCGACTGCTCCAGCAGTGCTGCCCCCTACGCGTCACCGTCAGACAGTGCGCTACTCCAGGGAGGGGGAGCCCTATGGCTGGCGGGTAACCAACTCAGATGCGCATTGCATGGTCGGGCCCCTTTTTCTTCTCTGGGTGAGACGCCGCAGTAGTGGTGGAGACACCCCCTGCCTGCGTCTCCCCCGGGAGGCCAGTAAAGCCAGGGAAAAGCCCCGACTCCCCGGATTCCCGCGAATAGCTCTTTCTATGTTTGCCTCCTAGCAGACACTAAGCTAAAGACTAATTAGCTGAGTGCCTGCAGGGGGGGATATAGCCAGCGGGGAGGAGCTAACACTTTTTTTGCTTAGTGTCGCCTCCTAGGGCAGTGGCTATATCCCATGGTCTAGGCTGTGGCCCCCAATGATACGGACGAGAAAGGTTGGTGACCACTGCCTAACAGCATTGGTGCATTTTTCTTGCATGCACTATTGCGTGGCAAAAAGTACAGCAAAAATACACTAAAAACACACACAAAAACAATGAACATTCTGCAAAAATGCAAACACACACGCTTGCGTGACGCAGGCCTTAGTTGACTGTATGCGCCAATTAACAGTCTTTTTGTTCCTCACTGCTGGTTTAGGTTTGCCATTTACAAACCTTTTAATACACAGATATTCTGGTGACAAATACGTTCAGGCTACATCTGCTTAAAATGGGAAGGAGCTTACACTCAAGGTCCTGACGCCCAGCCATACGTGGCCGAAACTCGCGCGAGACGCACAAATTTGAACCCCCCCCCTCTTTTGAATGGAGTAATATACGTGAGCAATGTTTGCCCACACAGCAGTGCAGGTAAAAAAATAAATACATTTTTAAAAAAAATAAAAATAAATAAATAAATCGCTGCATGTCCTATCTTTTCGCATTCCCTGGAACACATCGCCCATTGTTTTCAATGGGACAGGAAAACATGTCTCATGGCGCGCCGATCCTCTTATGCGGCTGAAAGCTGCGACGGAGGATCGCTGCTTTACGGAAGTGATGGGAGGGTTTTTTGCCTAAAAAAACGCCTTGCAGCGCTGTGAAAATGCACACGGGCGATCACGATATCGGGCAGAGTTTCTCAGCATGAGATGGCGCTCGCCCATGTGTAGATAGCCTTAGGAAGAGGAGTGTTGGTAAGGCAGCCTTGGGAATTATACAGATAGAAGGAGCAAATTCAGAGGTCGGTCAGTGGCCCTTAGGGCTCGTTCACTCACATCTGTGAATTCTGTTTCAGCGCAGGACAAAATAGCGCAGCATGCTATACTATTTCATCTTGTGAAAAACTGGAAGCCCAGCCAGAAACTGACCAGAACCCATTATAGTCATTGGCGTCAGTTCGGTTTCCATTATACGACTGATCCATTCGCTCAGAACGATCCATTTTCCTACTCCCCTAAAGAAACCGTAAAAAAACAAAACCCCGAGTGCTGAACTGAATGAGCACTTAGATTTTCCCATCTTCGGAAATGAGTAAAACTGACTTTTTCATATATGAATTGATACACAACAGCAAGAATGACATGAAAAGATAGAGCAACTCTTCAAGTTTTTAATGCAACGTACAGATATTCAATTTGCACACCAGTGCTGACAGGGTAGAAGTCAAGTCAACTTAACCCTTTCCAATCCACTGTCTGACGTCTGAAGACATTATGATTTAAGGCTGTACAGCCCCGATGTCGGAAGACGTCTGTCTGGGTTCTCTTACTGTATATTGCCAGCCTCTGCTGTTGGAGCCTATCCAACGTGTCACCTCATGCAGTACTGGCTTTAGCCAGCAGATAGCAACGTTGTATAACGGCAGAAAAAGAGTAAGCCCCCTAGGAAAACCAGGATACAACTTGGATTGGAAAGGGTTAAAACACCCCACCTCTACTGCAGTGGAATCGATGAGGGGATACGCCAAGATGTGTCTGGGTAAAACTGGACTACCAATATGACATCTGCCGTATCACCAAAGGCGCCCATGAAGAGTTCTATCTTTTCTTGTCCTTCTGACTTTCTGTTGTCAAATGATGTATGAAGAAATAGTTTTTACTTTTGCACCATTCTTTTTGAATTACCCTATATTTCATTATACATTTCTATTAAAGAGGTATTCAGAAATAGCGCACCTCTCAATTCCCATTGACTTCAATTGAAAGGTCTATGGGCAATTTGATTTGAGGACATGGGACCCCTGATTCTTCCCACAGGCTGGGGCCTCAAAGTTCGGACTTGCAGCTTTCAAGCACTTATGGCATACCCTGTGAATATACTATAGAGGATACAAACAGCAAGAACCAGTATATGTCTCAATGATTGTAGGAGGGCTTGGAAAAAAGGGTATTCAGCAAGTACCATCAACCTCGCTTCCTTATCTTTACATTAACGTTCTGCAACAATTGTGATATTATAGAAATGGCATTTCAGCCGACGCTGCTGTTAGACTCTACAGATTTAGGATACAGAAGAGTTTGGCCTGAACAGGTACCAATCGTGTAAATAAGGCAGACCCCTGAATAGTGAAGCACGCTTGGTAAGTGTATGAACTCCAGCAGTGTCTGGAGACGTGCACACTGAGCCAACGCTGCCGATCCTGCAAATGTTTCCTTTCACCAACAGTTAACGCAAGATAAGCAGATGGTCAAAGATGGTCCCTAAGGGAAATACATGGGAAGTGAGAGTGAAACGGGATAACTGCCAGGAAACATGAAATGTGTGGCACAGAACATTGCTGACAAGTTCCTCGACAGCAGCACATTCAGAAAGTCAGATTCAGCCCGGCACATGTGTCGCTGTTGTTTCTACTGAGAAAAGTCTAATTTCAGTGAACGTAAAAAGTGATAACGAGGAAGACAAACCACATGACAAACATATCTCTAGTTTTTGCGCGGTAAACACTTGAAAACTATCACAAATTTACAACAGTAAATCTGCCACATACCCCATTAACCCGCCATGTCTTGGTGTTTGCAGATCTTCTGTCCCCCTGCTATATGTTGTGCCAGCTCGCGGCCTCCTTAGTTTCTGCATTTGCCCTCTACTTATAACCGGCATCAATAGGTGATAAACTACGTGACCATAGGTCAAATGTCCGAAGCTGCATCTTTTGCCTCTTACTGCAATTTTTTTGTTTCATCTACAATTTTGTGGCAGTGTCACTACAAGGACCGTAAAAATCGTTTGGATCATGGACGATACTCTTAGTATCTATGGCCAGTCAATTAGAGTGCAGGGTATACACCCAAAACAGCAGAGGTAGGGTAAACCCTCAATACAGTGCTCACAGTTTATTAAAATTGAGAGCGGCCACAGAATGCAGGTGGTTGGAGTGAGCAGTAATACAGATTGTAGCCACTTGGACAAATGACCGTACAAAGACAATCCCACTTACACAGAGTTCTGTAGAAGCAGAATCATCACTTAGAACGACCCTCTAGTTTCAGGACAAAATTCTGTCCTAGAACAGGAGGGGGAATATTAGCTGCAGTTCTTCTTTGCCTTCCTTCCAATTCCAGGCACCGGTATCAGCTGTCCAAAATGACAGCAACAACTTTCTAACTATCTGTTGCACACTGTGCACTGCTCTCAGATTGCACGTGCTGATCGCATGAGCATTGGTGGCTAATCAAAGACTGGGTGTAGTATACTAGTAGTTTAACATTACCAATGCACTCATCAGATGCATCAGCACTCATATCATGTAAAATCAAATTAAAAATGCACAACTGTTTATACTAACCGCATAAAAATGCAAGGTTATTAGCACATATTTCGATCAAAGCATGTGGGCCCATCCTCCATATCCAGGCGAACCTTATTGGACAGGTATCCAGCTCTGAAAGACTTCTCTTGGAGCCAAAAATCCTCCAAATGAATGAGAAAGCTGAATACCTGGCTATATAGTCTCATTGAAGCATGTGGGACAGATGGGTGAATGGAGGCGCTCCAATGAGAGCATATAGCCAAGTATCCTGCTTTCCTATTCATTTGGAGGCTTTTGGGGCCAAAGAGAGGTGTCTTTGAAAGTTAGGCACCCGTCCAATAAAGTTCGCTTGTACATGGCAGATGGGCTCCCATATTTTGATCAAAATGTGAGCCAAGAACCTTGCATCTTTATGAAGTTAGTATAAACAGTTGTACAGTTTAATCCAATATTACATGTGCAGGAGTGATGAGGCACATGTTTCTGTTAGTGCACTGTCAATATTAAGACAACTGAGGTGTGTGCTTCCGTTACAGTATTTGTTACAGCCATGGCTTACGTGCACCTTCACATGTAATTTATGGAAGTACATGTAATGTTGAAAGTGCCGACTTTGTTTTTTGGGGTTACCAATGCACTATGGGGACTAGGGAATAAGAAGACTGTGTTGGCCATCTTGAAAGGCTGAAAATGGAACCATGAACCAGCAAATCGGAGAGTCAGCGAGGAGCAACTGCAGGTAATATACCACCGGCCCTATCCAGAATTTTGTCTAAAATCCAAAGGGTTGTTTTAAGCTTCGGGCCTCTTCTACAGTTTCCACGGGATAGAGGATAATTAGCAGTTTGGTGGGGGTGTCTGTCTGGTGGAACCCCCACTGATCATAAAAACGAAGGGCCCAGGTCGGTCCCTGAATGAAGGAAGCACATGTTGGGCAAACGAACTGCGCTCCATTCATTTCAATGAGAGCGCTGAAGATTCCAGAGTCAAGCACTCGGGAAACTTCAGCTCTCTCTCTGTAACAAATGGAGCACAGAGCACCTGCCTGACCGAGGGGAGATCTGACCGCTGGGACCCCCACTCATCACAAGAATAGGGGCCCTGTCGGTCCCTAAATGAAAGCGAAGGTCAGGCAGAAACACTATGCTCTATTCATTTTAATGAGAATGCCAGAAGATTGCTTGACTTGGGATTCGGAAATCTTGGGCACTCTCAGTGCACCTGCCCGACCCGTTTTTCCAGCACGTTCTTGTCTGAAAAAAGACAATCCCTTTAATGCTCAATCTTTCGATTTGTGCGCACATTACAAATTTAAATATGTTGGGGAGGGACTTGATCGAATTACCGGCCAAAAACAATTTGTTTTTTTTTCACTGCTTATGCAATGCGTAGATCGGCTTTTCACAGTTGGGCTTTAACTAAGCACTGGGGCAGAGAAGGTTAATAAAGTGCATGTCTGATTTCGGTGGGTTACTTCGGGCTGCTTGTAAAAATGTATCCGAATCGCAAAGTAATATTTTAAATTTACGGTCCAAAGACACGCCAATTCGTGAAGTTAAAATAAGGACGTTGATTTGTAGAAACATTATTCCCGAAAGTAACCTTTACAAGGACTGTGACAGCGCTGATTACATAAGAACAGATTTCCTGCAAAGAGCTCAGCTCAGGGGGATAGAGGGAGAGAGACACTCTATGCAATTACAAGAATATTTATTTTCCGATTCCAAGAAGACTTCAGAATGGAGTAAGCAGTTTACACTGCAGCTGTAACTTTCTCTTCTAAGAAGGGAGGGAGACTATTTTAAGACTGGCCATGAAACCAAGTCAAAACTCAATGAGAACAATATATCTACATTTAGCTGTTATTTCAGAAGCAAACCTTTAAATCAGAGGGGAAAAGAAAATCTATGGGGGTCAACAATTCTATAACTGTTTGACTTCAGGTTTTTCATTCATTGAGGAAGATCTGTCACCTCTCCTGACGGGTCTGTCTTACTAAACACTTTCCTTGCTCAAGAAATAATAATGACGAAGCGTCTTTTCCCAGAACTCTCCGCTGAGCTGTTCCTCTGTTTTTCCTCCTGGCATTGTATGGATGAATTGACAACTGGGTGTTACCATTCTCCTTTATCTATCCGTCGTATCAGGAATGCGGATAGGTCCGCTCAAAAATAAAAGTACACTAATGCTTGTCCCACTGCTGGGAATTTCTACCTACCTGACATTTTTTCCCTGCTCTCTCAGCATCTTCACCAATTCTGCAATAGGATATTGAGCTTTAGCAGCACACAGACCGTAACCTGCAAATAACAAGGAATATGTGAATAAGCCTCGGTGTGCTGCAAGAACAAGAACTTTTGTGTTTAATGAAGCCTCAAAAGTGGTTTGGAAATGCTTATCCCCTTTTTACTGCAGGCCTTTTTGTTTTTTTTCATTACAGGTTTTTACCTCTTTACTTTAAAAAAAAATCATAACTTTTTTACATTTCCATAGGTACATGAGGGCTTGTTTTCTGAGGGACGATTTGTATTTTGCAATGGAACAATTTAATATATTCTAGAATGCATCGTAAACGTTTAAGAATTCCTAAGTAGGCCTAAATAGGGGGGGGGGGGGGGGGGGGAAGTCATTTGAGGAAGGTTTGTATTAACGGCATATACGGTTTAGTAAAAATGTTATATTACTCTTATTATGTACAAAGCTTTCTGTCAACATCTTTTGACCCCTATAACTTTTATTTTTTCATTGATACAGCTGTATGGGGGCTTGTTTTATGCAGGGTGACTTTTTTATTAATACCATTTTGGAGTATATAAAACTTTTTGACCGCTTTTATTAGTTTTTTTTTAATAACAAAAGAAATATTTTCTTGGAGACAGGGCAACCAAAAAAGAGCAGTTCCGTCATTCCGTTTTTTTTCTGACGTCGTTCACAGTATGGGATAATTACTACGATATTTTAATAAATTGGAAAATGTTTTTTTCCCACTTTTAATATATATTTTTTAACAATTAAATCTTTATTTTACTCTTTTTTTTAACTTGAACTTGCAATCATTTGATCGCCTATACAGTACGCTGCAATAGCATAGTTGCATTATACAGTATCTTGATAGGCATTCTATTCATTACAATCATTCATGGCAGCCCTGGGGGCCTTCAGAAGGCTCCAGGCTGTCGTGAATCTTGAAGTGGGGTGAGGGGGGAAAGACACATTTCAATCCTGATCAGGACATTTAAATGCCACTGTCACAATTGACCGGAGCTTTTAAATAGTTAACAGCTGCGATTGGAATTCTCTCCGATCATGGCTGCTGCAGGTAGGTGTCAGCTGTCAAAAGACAGCCAACCCCTGTTGTGCATGGAGTGGGATCGGCTCTCAAGTCACCCCAACTCACCCTTTAGCTACAGCATTGCCACTCAATTTCACCCAGCTCGACTTTGTTTACTAGGCTGCAGTGATGATGCCACGTAACGTAACTGCGAAAGCCAATGACAGCAACTGGTTTGTCAACGTGTTGTCAGGTAAAACAAAGCCTTGTGGGGAGACCTCGAATTGGATCTAATAGGGAAATAAAGCTTGGTTTATTCAATTTCCCTACATTGCCTAGTGTTGTCCTGAAAGCGGACAACCCCTTTAATTTAGAATTCCTTGATTTAGCTTTCTAAACCATACACCATCTCTTTAACCCCTTAAGGTCGCAGTCCCCCCTCCCTAATTTTGGTTTTCCCTCACCACCCTTCAAAAAAAAAAAAAAAAAAATCATAACTTTTATTTTCCTATTGATGTAGCTGTCTGAAGGCTTGCTTTTTTTGCAAGAAGAGTTGAATTTTTTTAATAGTACTATTTAATGTACAGAAAAACCTTTTTAAAATTTCTATGTTGATAGAAATGGAAAAAATGCAATTCCGGCATCTTTAGGGGAGATAAATCTTGTTTTTCCGGCGTACACACTGCAGCAAAAATGACATAACTTTATTCTATGGGTCTGTACGATTACTATGATACCAAACTTATATAGATTTTTTGCTGTATTAATTTTTAATAAATAAAATATATCTTTGGAAAAAAATTTTATTTTCTGCCATCTTCTGACAGCCATAAAGTTTTTAGGTTTCTGTTGAATGGTGAGAGGACTCGTTTTTTGTGGGACGTCCTATAGTTTCTGTTGGTACTATTCTGGAGGTCAGATGACTTTTTGATCACTTTTTATTAATTTTTTTCTTGAAGGCAGGGTAACCGAAAAGGGCAATTCTGGCATTGTTTTTTTTCCCCGACGTTCCCCATGCAGGATCAATATTGTGTTACTTTGATAGAGCGGACTTTTAGAGACGCAGCAATACCAAATATCAAATGTATTTTGGGGGTTTTTGGTTTTGATTTTTCTATAATAAATATGGCAAAAAGGAGTTTTTTTATAGCCTTTATTACTTTTTTCTATTAATTTTTTCCCCCCTAAAGGCCCATTTACACAGAGCGATGATCGCTCAGATAGTTTGAGTGACAGCTTTGAGCGATCATTTTGCATTAAGTATTAAGTAGCTACTCAGCTACATAATAGCAATATAGTGTGCAAATGAAGCCTTTAGCTGAAAGCAGTTAACAGCCCGGAGGGTCTTATCTGCTTTCAGTTCCTTTGTTCTCCGTCGGGAAACAATGCTATCAGCACTATCCGTAGAGAACTGCTGATAAGGCTGAATGAAGATTTTTAGGTTGGACTGAATTTAACGATCAGCTAGCAGTGCCCGAAAAGCGCACGATGGCCGCGTGTTTAGATGCAGCGAATATCACTCAAACGATCGCTTTTTTTCTTAAGTCTCCACAGGAGACTGGAAGTTGCAATAGTTTGTTGGCTCATAACCATAAAGTATTACCATAGTATTGTATTATACTGCATTCTGACAGGCAGTCTTATAAAGACATGTCAAAGGCATGATTTGTTCATTAGTCATGGCAGCCCTGGGGCCTTCAGAAGGCGCCAAGCTGCCATGGCAACTGAATGGCACCTCAAGATCTCATTGCAGGCGGGCTGTTTGGGTCCCTAAAACATCCATTGGGACATTTAAATGCTGTCAGAATTGACAGTGGCATTTAAATGGTTAACAACTATGATCAGTGTGAAAGCTGATCACGGCTATTGCAAGCAAGTATCAGCTGTCAAACACAGCCAACACCCACAGTGTATGGAGAAAGATCGGCTCCCTATCCCGCTCCATGCAAACTCCACACACCTTGCTGTGGGGCATAAAGGAGGTCAAGCTTCCTGAGTCACATCGCTCCTCATGAGAGTGTTCCATAATGGAACTCAAAGTTGACAAAGAGGATGAAGTAATGGAAGAAGTCACCCAGAAGCCAACTAAAAAAAAATGACCAAATGTCCTTTTCTATCAAATTCTTAAATATCACAACTAAAAAGAGTAGTACTGGAAGGGGTTGCTTAAATTTAGACACACACTTTTACCCCATTAGGAGTTAATAGAAAAAGATCCTGAAATCAGATTCCTCATCATTTGGAGATCAGATAAAAGGAACTCCTGCTGTGGTGGACCTGCCCTGTCAGACCTGCATGACACAGATGTCTATTAATTTGATTAAGCATTTTGTAATGCTTAATCTTCCCTATGGAGGCGCTGAAGGGAAATTGAACACTTACTGACAGGCTTCCCCACAGCTGATACTTTGCGATCTGCATATTGTGATGGGAACCCCGTTAAAAAGAATTGAAGGCGATCATCTTGCCTATGCTGCAATTTTTAGAAATATACTTTGCAGCAACTTCATGGGTCATTCACACAACAGACAGGAGATGACCCATTGATATCCATGGAACAGTGTTCCAGGCATGCCCTGTAACTTGTTCAGAGGACATTGTGCAGGGAGAGGGAGGGGGTGAGCTCTATCCATTATGCATGGTTTTATAGGCAGAATTACAATGAAAATTCCTTAGAAAATACAATAGGTCAATTGTAGATGACACATTCGCTTTAACATTGAAGCGCGGCCCAAGGTTGACACAACATGTTCAGATTCAACTCTTCTGAACAAAAACGATTAAAAACACAACTAAAACATTTTACTACCTGGTGTAATAATGATGTCATTTGCTTCTTTAATCAATTCAACAGCATTTTCTAAGTTGATTTCCGTGTGGGTACCAGTGATCTCCATTGGCTTGCCACCGGCAGTAGATGTGGTTCCATAGCCCCCAAGAATCACATTAGCAAGGGATCGGTTCATGGCCTACAGAAAGAAGATAAAGGTGTGAGATGGTGAAAAAAAATACATACATACATACATACATACATACACATTATAACTTGACCATTATGGTCCTTCATATGCAGTCACCATGAACACACAGGTTATACAAGTGAGTAGTAATGTAACACAATATGCCGATTCACAAACTGAAGATTAGACCATCCAAACTGAGGAACACAAAGATTGTGCTTAGTCTGTGACTGGCAGTCATAATTGGTATGTAAGGTATGTAGAAGACGATTCTCATCCTGAAGTCTCCATTGGCATAAATGGGTATTAACTTGATTTTACTTTGATACTGTTCAAAAGGGGTGAGAGTAGACAAAACACTGCAGACACTAATCTCTCAAATATTAGACTCAAAAATGCCCGGCGCTAATACAAAGGGATGTTTCACAGTTAAACCTTTCTATATGAAAATATATGATTTTCTTCCCAAGTACATATGCTAATATTCACTGCACAGGAACCCCTGAACAGTACCCAACGGCTAGTGCAGAAAGTACATTGGATCAACATTGACAAGAACAAAGCTTCGAGTCACCAAAGTACTGATCACTGGTAGCACTTACAGGGCAATACAGCACAAGGAGCAGGGTGGACTAGACAACAGTTCCTTAAAAGAGTTATACCAATATTGACTTCTCGTCTATCCACAGATTAGGTGCTAAAAGTTTGATGGGTGGGGATCTCAACACCAAGACCGCCATTTATCTCAAAAACAGGGGTTCATATGCGTCCCCTTTCGCCTGCTCACTGCGATTTCACTACACCCAACAGTTAGGAGGAGACAAGTCAATTTTGGGAGAACCCTTTTAAGGTACTAATAACTTTAGTTTTTAGTCATCAGAACATGCAGATTTCGGTGGGCCTGGACAAGACTTAAATATATGGAGGTCATTTAACTTATGTCAGGAAAGGAAGAATCGGGATGTTGAATTTAAACACCAGATCCTTTTGTTCCTCAGGAGATAAGCTGGCTTGCTGCAGCTTAGCTCCTTAAACACACGAACGCTTAACCGAGCCAAACACTTGTGTATGGGGGAGTCAGGAAAGTAGGCAGCTATTGCAGGTGTATGGATACCTCTCAAGTAGCTAGCTCAGACAAGAGAGTCATAGTGATCGATGGTTTGACCAGCTGCTATAGCTGAGAGCCTGTAGTATTGCATAGAGCCATTGAAATGTAGATCAATGTTATACATGGAAAGAAGACAACGTCTGTTAGAGTGTGCTGCGGCTTCTTAGTGGCTCTCTCCTTTGGCTCAAAGTTGGGTCCCAAACACTAAAGCGACAGCCTTTTAGAAAGGGACCTAATATGATTTTTTTTGTTGGTTTCAGAAGTTTTATTCAGGCCATCTTCCTAGAGGTTTATCCTTGCGTTTTGTATCACCATTTTACGAACTAGAAGGCTTAATCTCATTCATACAGGCCAATTTAAGCAATGTTACGATAGTAAGGCTATGTTCACATCTCTGTTGAGCTTTCCAGCAACTGGTTCCATTTGAATACCCTAAAATGATATTTGAGCGGAACCCACAACAGAACCAGTGACTTGATGCAAACAGAGTCCAAAAGGTGCAAACTTTGGACTCAGCTTGATCCACATTCCGCTTGTCTCCATAGTTTCTGGAGGACACATTAGACCTTCAGAAGAGCTGGGAATGAATGGAAACCAGTTCAAAAGAAGTGAAAGCTTTTGGATATTCAAATACAACCAGCTGCCAAAAAGCTCAAAGGAGAGCTTTAATGCTGTGTGAACATAGACCAAGATACAAAAACCACATGGGATATTATTATTAGCCTGCCATAAATTAGGATGATGATTATCCGTTCAGTTGCATCCGACCTTCGGTCACTCAATGGATCAATGTCTTTCACAGCTTCTTTCAATTCCATGATTGACATATTCGTGGTGGCCTTGATTGTATCTAGCCATCTTGTTCTTGGTCGTCCTGATCTTCTCTTTCCACTGACCTTGCCAAGTATCAGTACTGTTTCCAGTGAGTTAGCACGTATCACGTATCCAAAAAATGAGCCGCTGTTTGATGATTTTGCCCTCTAGTGATATTTTCGGTTTGACGTGATCTAACACTACCTTGCTCATGGTCATGGCAGTCCAAGGTATCCATAGCATTCTCCTCCAGCACCATAGTTCAAACGCATCAATTTTCATTCTGTCAGTTTTTCTGAGGGTCCAACTTTCGCAAACATAAGTCGTTATGGGAAAGACGATTGCATTGACCAGTCTGGATTTTGTTGCAATGCTAATATCCTTGCTTTTCCAGATCTTTTCTATTCCTTGCATTGCATTCCTACCAAGTGTAATCCATCTCCTGATCTCAGGTTCAGATTGCCTATTGCAATTGATTTTGCATCCAAAAAAAGATGAAATCCTGGACCGTCTCGATTTCTTTGTGGTTAATTTTAATGTTCACTGAAGCGTTGCCTACTGTGGTCATGACTTTTGTTTTCTTGCTGTTGAGGTACAGTCCCATACATTTGCTTTCCTTTTACACTCGTTGGATAAGGTATTCCAGGTCCCTTTCACTTTCCGTAAGCAGGGTGGTGTCATCTGCGTATCGGAGGTTGTTAACATTTCTGCCACAGATTTTGACTCAGATTTCTAATTCGTTCAAATTGCAACCCCATCATTTTCATTTCTGCATACAGATTAAAAAGTAGATAGAATACAGCCTTGCCGTACACCTTTCTTGATTCCAAACCAATCCGTGTTTCCATAAGCTGTCCTGTTGCTTCTTGGTTGTTGGAAAGCGACCTTATAAGCTGTTCAATATGTTCTGGACGCCCATTTGCTTTAGACACTTCTAAAGGATGCCATGTTCAACACAGTCGAATGACTTGTTGTAGTCGATGAAACACTCGTACACGTCCTTTTGATTATCCCAGGTTTTCTCCATGATCCAGCACAGGTTCGCGATTTGGTCTCTGGTGCCACGTCCTTGGCTTGAACGTTTGGCAGCTCCCGTTCAACAATTGTTACAATGTGTTTTTGTATGATCTTTAAAAGAATGTTGCTCCTGTGAGGTAGGAGGGCGATGGTGCGGTAATTGGAGCATTCTTGAGCATCAACTTTTTTTGGAAGTGTGACGAAGACAGATCTTGTCCAGTCTTTGGGCCACTATTTGGAGCGTTTGACATAGGTCAGTTAGGATCATGACTGACAGTGGTTTGAGCAGTTCAACTGGTAAGGGATCAATGCCCGGAGCTTTCCTGTTTGGTAGTTTCAGGGCCCATGTGACTTCTTCCTCCAGAATGCCCAGTTCTTGTACGTAATGTACGTGATCCAACGGGTTTGTATGTCTGATCACTTGCATACAGCTCTGCTGTATATTCTCACCATGTACGCTTGGTTTGATCTTCTTGTAATAATTCACCATCCCAGTCTTTGATGGTTGCTGCCTTGCATGGTGCGAACGGGGCCTGGGTCTGCTTCACATGAGCGAAGAGAGCTCGGGTGTGGCCTTGCTGGTTTGCCTCTTCCAGTTTCGCGCATTTGTCTTTCCAGTAGCGCTCCTTGTCTCGTCTGACTTTTCTTTGAAATTCCGCATTTAGCTGTCTGAATTCAACGATGGTGCCCGCTGCTTTAGCTGCTTGGCGCTTGTTGGCGATTCTGATGGATTTATCAGTTAGTCATAAATTAGTATAATATGTTGCATATAAGGATAGTACACAAAGCCTCTTTCTAGCCTATGAAGCTATGCAAGTGGATAGTTTTTCAAACAGACCCATGGTCCAAGTGAAAAAATTCATGGCATGTCCTATTCACGTCAGTTTTACACAAAAGAAATAGGACATGCCGATGCATGTCAATGTGCCCCGTCTTTGTATATCAGACAGCACAAGGACTAAAGTCTGTGTGCTCTCCGGTGCAAGTTACACCCAAGTCTTTTGGGCGCAGCTTGCAGTTATGCCAGTTTGCTACTTGGCCTAGTGATTTCCCAAAGTATGGACACAACCTTCCAAAGACTAGCGACTGGTAATGGCTGCCACCAGAGACCATACGGAATATTCAGTGGTACATTATGATAGCATTCGTAAGCGTGCAATGCTTCCTATCCTCACCTAATGCTTTCTTCTTTACAGGGGCCAATCAACGGTGACTAACATACATATTATATCCCTGCTCAGGAAAATTATACACTTTGCTGGGACGGGTTTTCTACTAGTACCATTACAATGAGGCCCTATTGTTCTCTACAGGTTTGTAAATCGCTGTAAATACGCAATACATTGTGTACGTGCACAGTTTAATACACAACGCGGCTAAGAGTGCCTTTACACTTGCAATCGTGATATTTCTGCGTTACGTTTGACCACAAACGTCAATAGGACTTTCTACTGTTAAAACTGAATCACACAAAATTCGCAAGTTTGTGCTTTGCGATTTTCGTGTGATGCGTTTTTAACATTAGAAAGTCCAATTGACGTTGGTGTTAAAAAAAAAAAAAAAAAAAAATGCAGCGATATCACAATCGAAAGTGTGAAGGCACCCTAAGAGAGAGAGTGGGGAATGCGCAGTATTCAATTGCTGGCCTACACAGCGGTAACACACTGTTTAATACAAGCAGCATTTTACGTATACAGCCGTGTGAATGAGCCCTAACATTGATGCCTACAGTGAAAAAAGTTGCATGCGACTTGTGACCAAAATCTAACCGAATTGGATTTTCCGCG
This sequence comes from Eleutherodactylus coqui, assembly GCF_035609145.1. Lineage (NCBI taxonomy): Eukaryota > Metazoa > Chordata > Amphibia > Anura > Eleutherodactylidae > Eleutherodactylus > Eleutherodactylus coqui. The sequence goes on from NC_089841.1 coordinate 78,747,868, forward strand.
ACTGTTGTGTGCAGTCACATTAAATTGCAGGTTGCAACATGACACCATTGACAATCATTAGATGCAAAAGTTTCTTGCAACATGTCGCCTTGCAGCCCCAAGGCTTATAAATCGCCTTCTGCATTACTTTTCTACCAGTCACAAATGCAACTGCCCACATGTACTCGCCCCCCCCCCCCAAAAAAGAAAGGCAAGGCATCTCTTATATAACCCTATAATAAACTTTTTTATGCATGGGCAAAATAGTTTTAATCACTACTACATGAAGAAAAATGTAATGTATCTTATATGCCGTCCTGCACAAATGGAAAAAAAAAAAAAGAAAAGAAATGGGATTCAGTGCATGGCAGGGGACATACGTAAACCTGTGCCAGGCGATTCTCGCTCCGCACAGACACACACTCGCTGTGGCCTCAGACTGACCCGGCAGACTATCTGTTTGCATGCATCTAATCACTCTGCGTCTGCATCATTAGACACAAAAGTGCCAAACAGCACTGGAGTCCCCCGTGGAAGGTCTCCCCAGACACGCACGGCATTGGGTAATACAACAAATATGCATCCAGCCTGCCATAAGAGAATGTTCTCCAAAGAAGAATGCTGGAGCAATCAAAATATTTCGACTGTCACCTCCTCATCTGTAACAGATTATCTCCAGTAGATAATCCTGCATGCTGGGGCCGCTCGCTGACTGAGCGTGTTATGTAATGTCTGACTGCTGCCCCACTGTGGCGGGACCAACCAAGGAGGAGAGCAAAGAAGTTAGCATTGCTAGGTCTAAACTTTAGATGCCATATACCATCACATGGCACATGAGTAGCAGCAAGATACATGCAGAAAGTGGTGCCCGCTGCAGTTTCCAGCAGGCCGGTGTTAGTAAATTGCAGTATGAAAGACTTTTCTGAGACATTACTGGAATTGTTCTTGTTAGCCTACGGCAAATCTTATATGGATTTTAGAAGTGGATTATCTAAAAAAAACATCCATGCTTTCTGCCACGGGTTGGGCAGCAGATTTGCACGTGCATGAGCCTCATCGTAATTCAATAGCGTTAATCTGAAGCTTATCACGTAGAATTAGTAATCATAATAAACACGTTGTGGATTGTAAAACTCGCAGAGCGTTCATTATTCCGCATGAATCGCTCCCTGAGCATGTGAATGTGGCGTAAAATACCAAACTCACATGTATGCCAGAGGAAATACAGCAGATTCTGTCGGGATTTAGGCCCCATTCATACAACAGTGTTTGGTCAGTACGGGGTCATTCAAAAGGAACGGTGCAAAAGTAAAGCCGATTTCTTTATGCACGAACTGCCATACAACAGCCAGAATGACATGAAAAGATAGGAGAATTCTTCACGTTCCCAATGCACCTTATAGATGTTTGATGTGAGCGCCATTGGTGACACGACAGCTGACAAATCCGTAGTCCAGTTCTGTCTAGACACATCCGGCATATTCCAAGGTATTGATTCCACTGTAGCGGAGATGTGTTGTTTTAGGTCATCTAGTGTCGCCAACATCAAACATCTGTAAGGTGCAATAAAAACTGGAAGAGTCCTTCTATCTTTTCATGTCATTCTGACTGTTGTGCCAATGTATGAAGAAATCAGCTTTACTTCTGCCCCGTTCTTTCGGAATCATCTTGTATTTTGCATCAGTATCAGTAAGCCAAAACTAGGAGTGGTCCGAAACACGAAGGAGATGGAAATCTTTCCATTATACTCTGTCTGTAGGTTCCCCTTCTAGTTTTGGCTGCCTAATACTAGTGCAAAATACTCATCAATACTGAATACCATCTGAATGGGGTCATTTGTGTAGAGTCCTCAGCATGTGCAACTCAAACGTCTGACATGCTACAGCGAACCGTCGGAAGTTTTAATCAGTGGGGGGTCCAGATGTTGGGACCATGGCAGATTGCTAAAATGAAGGGACCGAAGTGTTCAGCTGAGCGCTGTACCCAGTCACTTGTGATTGATGAGTGGTGTAGGGACTCATAGACTTCACTGAGCCTATACACTGCCCTGAGGAGAAATAATAAAGACAATTAGGAACAGCAAACAAATGAGCATTTCTGATCCTTCGCTTTAGTGATGGTGGAGGTCTCAGCATCCGGACCACCAACAACCAAAACTTCTGACCTTTAGTTACACTTTAAAACTAACCAGTCCGATAGTACGGCAGGCAGTGGTGACATCTGCAGCCTTTTTGTGGTGCGTCAGCTACGCCCCTTTTCCCTACACATATCTGAACTACTGACGTACAGAAGATGAGCCAGGATCGATTGCCCAATAAAGCCTATAGGATCACTCAGCTGCGTGAGTATTCATTGCGTTTTTTTATGCAAGATGCGAAGAAAAAGGGGACATGAATTGTGCCTTCTTTCGTTTTTTTCCGCAGGTGAAAAATGCAGGGAATACAGATGTAACAGACATTAACCCCTTAAGGACCCTATTTTTTTCCCTTCAGCTACCAAAATTATTTTTGCTGCATTTTTTAAACTATTTTTTTTCACTGACTTTTTTCCCGTTTTTTAGTTTTAGTGAGGGTAAAAAGCTTTAAAAAAAATAAAATTGAAAACATTTATAGTTGTTTTTTAAAGGTTAGTAAATTTACGCTAAAATAAAGTTTGGGAGCGGGTTCCTCCTTTTATTTTGGATGTTTTGATATATAATAATATGTATGGTTTCGGATTACAGAGTGCATACGGCGATGGTTTTTGTTGGCATCGGCTTATTATATTTTTTATGCATATATTTTTATTTATTTTATTCTGTAATTCTTTTCACTTATTTTTGTAATGATTTTTTTTTAACCATCTATGTCCCTCATGACATCATATAAGATGCCGTAAATTAACAGCGATTGATGCTGAAGGGGTTAATTTTTTATTTTTTTATTTTTTTTAAAAAAAAGCATACGCACCAAAAACTTTTACAGGGTGGTATACAGATGCTGGGATGTTTTGCAGTTGGACCGCTATCATAACTGAGGAAAAGCCACAAAGCACTCAACAGTTTTGCAGGGTATTTTTACAAGCAGCAGACACATTTGCACTCCGTAAAACAGTCTTTAATCCGAGGAACTAATGGAAGCCGATGCATCAATCGCTGGGAGGGAGTAGAAAACAAACATCTTCCCGGCCATTATTAGTGATGACATCATCAGAATATACAATCAGTATCTTCAGTACATTTTGTTGCAGTCCGGTTCCTTGCGGGTTTTGAGCGAGGGACCGTAAGTAATGGATAATCCGGCGCAGTGATGGTAAACAGAGGGCGCCTCTGCTGAAGACCCTACCATAATATTTTCTCGAGGACCATCTTATTTGGTAAATTTACATAAGCCAAATACAAACCTTCATTATTGTGATTTTTACAAGACTTAACAACTCCTCCGCACTAATCATCCGGTCTAGAAAAATCAGAATTAACTTCATAAACCGTTACATGACTCGGAGGTAAACAAATGTGTTATCTGTACGCTTTAAAGTAAACCAATTAAAGATGACACTGATTAAAAGCACACAATATAGAAGACAGCTGCAAATTTGATACAGATCCCCTCAATTTCCTAATTTACATGCTTCCCCTGCCCATCAAACCACTTCTGACATCAAAGCGTAGCGGCGCGTTTAACCCCTTAGCCATCTGTTGGGGCAACCATTAAAGGCTACAGACTTACTGGACTCTCAGACTCGCTTCTTTGAAATCATTTCTACTTTCAGTGTGGTTTACTGACAGGAAGAGCCCATGTTAGGTTAAAGTCTAAGGCGCTGGCGGTCTCTGGCCTCATCAAGTAACCTCAATCGCTTCACAGACTATGGTGGGTGACCCTATCATTACAATAATTTGGGCCCTAAAAATCAATGTTGGGCATTTTTAACAGCGTTGATCAAATACATATAAATTCACATGTAGATTCATTGCTATTATGTACTAGGATCGCAAATTATCCCCTTATCTACGGTATGTGTGTGTGAATTGGGGGGGGGGGTAACTTGCTGATTAGACCCCAACCAATCCTGAGAGCAGGAGTCCCATGGCCCCCTTGCTGTGAGCTTACTGCGGCCCCGCAATGAGGAGGGAACTCAATGGAGAGCTGGTTGCCTAAACTTTCCCTTAGTTCGTATTCACATGACTGCATTGCAGTCGCATTTTGGAACCTATCTTACGGTAGAGTCTACTGACGCGAACTCACAGCACCACAGATCCCTATGATAATCCTACAATATGGTTATGTGATGCAGCCTTAAAAGAAGCTATCCAACTACAAGAAGTGCTGTGGCTAGGAACCAATTTTCAGATCGATGAGGGGCCAACTGCTGGGACCCCCACAGATCCTAAAAGTACCTGAATGGATAGAGTGGCGCTTGAACATACACACCATTGTTCCATTCACTTCAGCAGGACTGCTGGATATAGCGGAGCGCTTGAAGCCAGCTATCCCTGGCAGTCCCACTGAAATGAATAGAAAAGTGTGCATGCTCAAGCGCCACACCATTCAACCAGGGATCCCCGTTCTCAGGATTGGTAGAAGTCCCAGCAGTTCGACCTCCACCGATCAGCCACTATCTAGTGATAGGGAATAACTGGTTTCCGTGGGACAACCCCTTTACAGCTGCACCAACTGCAGAATGATTCAGACTACCCAACATTCATGGAGCCCAGGATCTTTTGGGCTACCAGACATTATACTTTTGCTTCACAAGGTACAAGAACTGATGTAAATGGATACATTCTGTGTACAATGTGGGAGAATATCCTGACCATATAACAATAATGGGGAATAGACTTTGCAAAGTGCGGTTTCCAGGTTAAAAGGGTGTTTCCTGGCAAATACAAGTTGATCGGTCGGGGTCCTGAGTAAGGGACTCTAGCCAATCAGCTGTTCCGGCACCCACCGTCTCTGGCAAAAAAAAAAAAAAACAAGGTATGAAGGGGAAGCTGATTGTTCCAAACTTTGTGTTGTGGCCGACGTAGCACTCACTGATTTTAACGAGAGCTGCACCTGCAATTACCAATGCAGGCCTCTACACAGAGGTCGGAGCATAAGCTTTTGCTCCATACCATGTGGTTTTTACTGGTGGCAGTGGCCGCTGAGCTAGCAGATTGGTCGGGGTCTCAAGCGGCAGACCTTAAGCCAATCAACTACTGAAGACCCATCCTGAGGACAGATCATCAAAAGGATTGGCCCAAAAAACCCTTATAAATCAGCCATGTAGACCACAATAGATTGTTCTTGTACTTACCACACACATGATATAAGACAGGATTGCTCCAGAGGAACCAATAAGAGCACCAACAATGGTGAGCAGGTTGTTGTTCAGCAGGAATCCTTCTGCACACAAAGCCCATCCAGAATAACTGTTCAGTACGGTAATGACAACAGGCATGTCAGCGCCTCCAATGGCAGCGGTGAGGGTGACGCCCTGTGACAAACACACAACAAAGAACATACTGAACTGAAGAATTTACCTGCTAACAGAAGCAAAACGGTACTCAAGGTAAAATAGCAGTAGGTTGATGGTTGAACCACTACTGAACGAACAATTGTCTGGTGGATGCCATGGGAACCCATTGGCACTTTGCGATCGCATTGTGGGGTGCTGATGGTTGACAAAAAGAGCCCCTATCATCTGCTTACATGCTGCAGTTGCTATTGATTGTGACATGTAAGGGTTTAAACTACCAAGATCTGAGGTCTCTTTACTCCTGGCTGTTCGAGCAGGAGCTTGGCTGTCTGTACTCAGCCAAGAAATAGCCTTAAAAAGATGTATGTGCAGATTTAAAATCCCTGTTAGGCCTCATGCCCACGCGAAAAATCAGGCCCGCCGCGGATTCTCCATGCAGAATCCCGCAGCGGTCCCTCCTTTCCCGCGGACATGAGGCTAAAAAGAAGATTAAACTTACCTGTCCGGACGCTGCGGATCTTCCCTCCGTCGCGTCCGGATCTTCTTTCTTCGGCCCAGCGGATGTGCTCGGCACGCCGGCTGCGTGCATGCGCCGGACACTCCATTTTTTTTTTTTTTTAACTCCTGCTCTTCCGCTGGAGAGCAGAAATTCAGGTACGGGTGTTCCGTGGATCTGGACGGCTTCCATAGGCTTCAATATAAGCCTGCGGGAGACCCGCACTAAAAATGGAGCATGCCGTGGGTGTTTTCCCACAGACACAATCCGCGCCTCAGGGGAAAATGACATCCACAGGTATTTAGCTACCTGCGGGTGTCCAATGCATCCCTATGAGGCGCGGATCACGCTGCGGGAAAAACGCTGCGGATTTTAAATAACAATTTAGCAGTGGACATGAGGCCTTAGGGAGGTCGGTAAAAAGGTGTATTAAAGTCTCTAACAGGTTGTCTGCCCTCCAGGTATGGAAACCAAACTCAAACTAAACTCAACCACATTTAGAACCACTTTATAAAACTTTAGTCTACTCTTGGAAACAATGAAGGGCTATTCATCTGCCGCCTGGAGGCAGAGCGGTCAGTTCTGACCTACCATAACAGCTGAGAGTGCAGACACAGAGCCGAGGCATAACATGCCAGTTGTGTAACTTGGGTCCAGCATGTATGGGATCATACCGCCAACACTGGCAGCGAGTAAACCAGCATTCAAAGCATGTCTTCCTGGCAACAGCAGTGGAGCAGAGTTGAGGACACCTGGTAAAAAAAAACAAAAAACAAAAAAACAACGTTACCGGGTAAATCCAGTTTTTAAAATGGTGGAATAAGCATAAATATGTACATTCACTTGTCTGGCGTTTTAAATACAGCAAAAAATGCTAAAATGAAAAATACAAATACAAAATACAGAACAGGGTAGTAAAATATACAGTGCCAACATATGCCACAGCACTTCTCATCTCAATCTCCTCCCTCATCTCTGATTTGTGAAGTCAGCTGGGACCTTATGGTCTGCTTAGAATGACACCTTACACTTCAATGATTTTTTTAATTTATTCATTCATTCACCATGTAGTTATGCCCCTCAGTACACATACGTGAGCTAGTGTTACCTTGGTTAGCCATTTTGTGTCCCAGCCTCTTTTCCTCAGATAGTCATGTGACCATCTCAGATCTGCTTGGGCTTGGGTGTTCAGTTTCTAGTCAACTTCTCAGTCTATGTGATGCTGTTACATGGACCCTACCACAGAAACTGTGACAGGAGTGTCTGTGTCTGCCTCTAGGCAAATAACCCTTTGCGATCCAATTTTTGATTCAGGGTTTCCTAGGGGGCTTTCTCTTTCTGCCATTATACAATGGTTCCATCTGCTGGCTAGAGCCAGTACTGCAGTATGTGACACGCCAGAGAGGCCCCCAGCAACTTACAGTAAGAATATCCTGTCTGACGTTTTCCGACATCAGAGCTGCACACGCTTCAATCAGAATGTAGGAAGACGTCAGATAGTGGATTGAAAAAGGTTAAAGATTATGACCACACAGCTCCTGCCACACAGTTACAACAGAGGAGATCACATTTCATTGTTCCCACTGCACACTTCTGGTCTGTAGCTTATTTAGGTGAAAATAGAAGGCAATGCTAATTAAACTGTCCCTGAAGCAGGCAGAAATGGTACATCCTCCCGGCTGTATACGTCTGGTCTGTAGCTTATTTAGGTAAATATAGAAGGTAATAATTTAACTATCCCCCGAGCAGGCAGAAATGGTTTAGCTTGTAGCTAATGCATCATGGGATAGATATGAAAGTAAAAAGTCTCACTCTCACGATGGTACCTGAAAAGCATCAGACAAGGGGGGCTGCACTACATGGAAGTGACTGGAACACACAGAGGAAGCCTTCAGAGATGAAAAAATGTGCTTTTGTTGGACTAGCCCTTTAAAAGGGAGGTGATCTACCAAGACAACTCCTTTCAAAATGTCCCCCACTAATCAGACAACTCCTTTAAGTTTACGTTAATTAACTTATTTTGGTATACTGGTAACATCTGTCAAAAGGAAAATCCAACCTCATTTTCTTGTGCCTACACCGGTCTTTATTCCATTATTCCAGACTTTGCTTGAAGGTACACATTGTCTTTTTCCCAGCTCTGACTAAGCACATCTGCTATCTTGTGCGTCAAGGCTACCATTAATATAATCGCGAGTCTCTGATCTAATAATACGTTTGAAGATGAATCTTTAAGAACCGGCCTGTATTCAGCTATGTGGGATTTGGAAAAATTACATTATTGTGATGGTTCAGTACAGCTGGAATTTAAAAATGAAATTCGACCCCAAATAAAGCAATGGAAGCGCCAACTTTTTTTCGTCTGTTCTTGTGTTGTCTCTAAAAAAAAACCTTACAAAAGCGCATTAAATTTACAACACATGGTCTTTTCCATATCGCCTGTGCCAGTTTTAATTGGTGTATCTGCACTTAGAAGGCAGCATCACGGATAAATAAGAGTACTCACCCCATTGTAGCTGTCATGGTTGTTGACTGGATCCATAGTCATGGGCCACTACCACATAGATGCCCCTGACTTAAACTGCCACCAAGACAGATCAGGGCTCTCTCATAAAATCAACCCTATCCATACTAGTATCCTACTAAGGCAGGGGTCCCCCAACTCCAGTCCTCAGGGACCACCAACAGGTCATGTTTTCAGGATATCCTATGGTAAGAACACCTGTGGCAATGTCTGAGCCGCTGACAATAATTACATCACCTGTGCAATACTGAGGAAATCCGGAAAACATGACCTGTTGGTGGTCCCTGAGGACTGGAGTTGGGGAACCCAGTACTAGAGCATATGTACATCATGAGGGGGAGCTTGGTGGAACCACCTTCTGTGAAATCCTGGCCCCGGCTAGTCTAGCACCGATGACCAGGCCCCGTTAGAAATAACCCAGATTACTGGATTTTCCTATTCTAATGTGGATTCACGCTGAAATTGAGCCACGAAAACTTGTCACTTGATGTTATGCTGCACTCCGGGTCACGGGGGTAATTTCCATACCGGGAAGCTCCAATTGTGAAAAGGCCGATGCGTCTAATAAAGTGGCCATTCAGTGTATAAATTTAAAAAAATATAAATAAAATCAATCACGTTTTTTACTACATAAAAAATATATCTCGGCATCATTGAAATTGTGAAGATAAGATGCATTTAACAAAACACATGATACAAAACATATAGCTTACGCCAGGAGGTAATAGCCCTGCTCAGCATGTGAAACGCAGTCTTTTGGGAAAGGGTTATTTAATATTATTTGGCAGCCTAGTACGGCACAAACTCTGGACAGAGATATATACACGCGCTGTCCGAGGCCCCTGATTTGCAAGATGTGCATCTTTTATTTAATTGATGAGCTTAATAGGAGCCATTATCAAAGGTTTTATGCTAACAGAGCAACTCTGCTGCTGCCAAGAAAATGTAGTTGGAGCAAAAACATTCAGGGGGATCTTGGAACAATTTAGTAAGGCTATTATCGATTATCGTACAGATTACATAACGTGCAGGGCTATTCATACAGACTCCGGGATCACTCACTAGTCAAAGAGCAAAATGAATTTCCAATGGTTTAAGGGGATTGTCTGAGATTACACAATTGGGTGTGCTTATTATTGCCCCCAGAACAGAACCATTCTTGTACCATAGGCAATGGCTGGTAGTGCAGCTCAATGAAAAGGCGCTCATTTTTGTAATCTGCACTTTTTTTTGATGTACACAAGGAGATTCTAAGCATTGTTTCAACAGGTTTTGTCGGTCTATTCTGAACATTTTTTGTACAACCCCCACCACCAACTCTTATCAGCTATGCAGCTAGTGAAGACTGTGATGTGAAATCCATCTTCAGTCCGATACTGTAACTGCATAACTGATGAGGGCATTACAGCTGCGCCTGCACTGTTCTCTCTAATACAGGCACAGAAGATTCCATATAAAACGTATTAAACCTTTCCAGTCCAATTTGTATCCTGGTTTTCCTAGGGGGATTACTCTTTTTCTGCTGTTATACAACGGCGCTATATGCTGGCTAAAGCCAGTACTGCATAAGGTGACATGTTGGATGGGCTCTGACAGCAGAGAGGCTGGCAATATACAGTAAGAAAACCCAGACGGACGTTCCAACATCAGAGCTGTACAGCCTTAAATCATAATGTCTTCAGAGGTCAGACAGTGGATTGGAAAGGGTTAATGTCTACTTTACACTTTATTTTCAAACCAACTTGGCCCTCCTGTGCCAAGATGTGTCGACCAGCGTTGGTTTAATTAATGTCCTGGCTCCGCTATTCTGTCCCCGGAAGCTGTGTAAGAAGAAGCCATTCTGTGCTGCAGACAGCTTCTCCTCTTCACAGCATCTGTTCCCCGCCAGAACCAACAAACTATTAGAGAAGAATAATAATGCCAGCGCTGGGAAGCACTCCCCCAACTCCCCCAATCCCCCAATCTTTTCGGGCAAGCGATGCCCATACTCGCTTAAGTAATTTCCCTTAACGGGTACGCTCGCTCATCTCTAGCTAGGAACCCACCAATCACACGAACAGTGGTCTTGTTTTCCCTCATATTAAACGGAGTGGCGGTTAAGCATGCGTGCTACACCTCTATGGGACTGATGGAGATTGAGTCCAGCCCTCGGAAATCTCCAGCAGTCCAATAGAGATGAACGCAGGGCATTCTAACTTTCATTCATCCTGCAGGACACGGAATTCCCATTTTGACTATCACTGGGGCTTCCATCTCTCGGAACTCTAATGACCTGACAGAGAATAGAGATAAATGTTAAGCTTTGTACAACCCCTTTAAAGGTCTTCTTGACACCTATACTAGATATTTCCATTGCTTGGCTCTGTCTTAGAAACCACGCAAGGAAAACAATGGAAATGCCGGTACTAGCACAAACATACCCCATCATGGCATTTAGCCAGGCTAAAAAGCACAGCATGCTGCGTTATTTGGTTTGGAATTTTGTGCTTAATCTGCATCATAGGCTCCAAAAGGAGCCTCTAACGCAAATATGAACCCGGATCAGCCTTTTCCTCTAGAAAATGTTGAAACCTAAAACACGTTAAAGATCAGTGAATTCCACACTTATCACACAGTTTAGATGCCCCTTTTGCCAGCAAACTCTTAAGTCAAGAGAAAAGAATAGGGAACCCGACCTGATTTGGAAGCCTTTCTTGACTGATTGTAAGATGGATCTGGAGATGGGTGACTGGACAAAGAGGTAAATCAGAATGGAGGCAGAAAGGATGCCTACACGTGATGAAAAATGGATCCCCCCCACTTTATGAGAAGTCCAGCTGGACAGACTGACATCCTTTTACAACGTTACTGTGTTGTGGTATTCGGTTATATCCCCCCTAGCACACTGAAAATTTGGCCCCCGCAAAATAAAAGGCTTGTTTTAAAAGAAACAGCTGGCAGCATTTTGGGTCCACTAAAGGATTATTTATAGAACCTGCACATGTGCCATTAAGGTTGCTGGAGGACTTAAAAGCTGGGTGGCAAGAGGAGTGAAGACAGAGCTGTCAGGATGCAACATCTACTCTCAGCACACTCATAAGGCAACACAAAAGGAAAACACAGCAACAAGAAAATTGCTCTCAGATCTTCTCATATACAATACCTGGAGCACCAGTCATTGTTATCAGGAATCACGGAGTATTAGTGCTTACAAGTTATTAACACGTTTGCACTTTTCCTAGTTAATGCATTTTTTTGAAATAAGGCCTTTTTGTAATAAGTTTTTATAAAAATTTTCTGATTGTTTGATTTCTATGCTTGTATTGTTTTCCAAGGCATTGCAGATTAGGGGACTGAAATATTAGCAAATTCTGTCACAGTAAACCGACAGCTCCTCCCCTTGGCCTACATCCCTGTTGTGCACCTGCATTCACTGCCTTTGCATTGAACCATTACACAGAGGGCTGTATGACAGTGGGAGGGGATAGCGGAGCAGATAAAGAGGACAGAGAGTAAAGAAAGATACTATTACAAAGGGCGAATTTTCTGCTCTCATCAGCAATGAGGTGAAACGAGACCAGCAGTTACTCAGAGAGAGTATAGAAACATAGCTGTGTAGTATTGAGTGGGTGTGGTTATGCTACACAGCCTCTAAAAGAGGAAATGGGAGGGAGTGCTAATTTGTGTGCATTCACAAGAGAGACCTGCTGATCAGTGCTGGAAACGCCCCCAGACAGAAAATTAAATGTTGGACATATGGAAAACCGAGTATGAGGCTTTCTAAATGCATGAGACTTAAAAAAAAAAAGCGCATTATTTTCTGCAGGGACTTAGTAAGGAATGCGTGTATTGCTTTTTCATGCACAAAGATTTCCATATCCTTTAAAGAATTATAACTCACTTAATCATATCCTAAAGTATCTAATAAACTGTAAGGTGGGAATACAATACATGCTATGGGAGGGTATGGCGCACACTCACCTTGAAGTTTTCCATAGGCGATTAGGGAACCACTGAAAGTAACACCACCGATGTATGTGCCCAGGTAAGCAATGATCTTTGTGAGATTGGCAGATGGATCTGTTGCAAAGTGTGGGTACTCAATCATGTACTCAGCTACACATGTGAGGACAGCAGCCAGACCTACTAAACTGTGGAAGGCAGCCACGAGCTGGGGAAGATCAGAGATCTGGATACGTTTGGCAATGGTCAGACCTGATAGGGAGAGAAGCAGGAAGACGTTAGTTTGTAATCAACATAGTTGCATACATTAATGAGTTCGTAGTGATTTAGTGGACACGGCTCAGATCATCTGACGTATATCTGTGCACACTGTGGGTGAGTCTTCACTGGGGGTTCTATTACTTTTGATTAAAAAAAAATAGCCCACTTCATACAAACCTTACGCACATTTGCCGTATATAAATGGCGGATGTCACCAATGGGTTAAAGTGGTTGTCCGAGATGAGTGGGTTTTCTTTTTGTTTGTGTAAAGGTACCTGTTCGCATTAAAAAGGTGTCAAACGCAACACTTTTCCATATCCTCTCCAGATAATCTTACTTGATAACGAGGTCTGTACAGTTGGTGCACGACCCTCACAGCTGTACGACCTAACAACGTGCTAAGCATTCTGGATTATTTGGCGTTTGAAGAAGATAAAAGGTCTGTTCAGGGATCATGCCATCAAAAGGCACCACATTCCAGCTCTCTACCCAACAACAAGTCAGCAACATGCCTTGGAGGAAGGCAGGCATGCTGCAATCGTTTGGAAAAGTTTGCTCCTTCTAAAATAACTCTCCATTACTTCAAAGCAACAACCTAGACAAGACAGACAATAAAAGAATATGGAGAATGGAGGAGGGGGTGTTATTGTGAGCGGCGGCACAAACCTTGACTGTATTACGGGGCCTTTATGTAAACCTGTCAAGACGCATTAATATTTGTGTTGGCTATGACTTTACATCTCACAGGCCGATCCTGTAAAGTGCAGGTCACCTTCACGTAGAGCAACCATCATTACATAGGATTTATTAATCAATATTCCAGAGGATGATACGTCCTGTGGATCAAAGGGAAGTCGAGCCCAATAACAGCAGCCATATATTAGTCATTCAAAAGTTGATAAGTTATTACCTTAGCTTCTCAGGAACAGAGTAGCCTTTTACTAACTGATCATGCTGAGAAACTGATACCCAATTTCTGTGAAGGTAATTCAAATGCGACAACCAATATGAGTGAACTTCCTGTTGATCGTTTTGCAAAAATGGCCACCACAAGAAAATGTAGATCGTTCCAAGTAAACCAAAAAATTTTTTGCTTTTGCTGTACTTACCTTTTAGGAATGCTTTTTATCGACAATGAGATTTAATTGAGGTTTTATGCTTTTAAAAAGAAACCTCATTAAAAGGCAGCATAAAGTACACGACAGGTTACCTTTAAGAAGCAAAGTGGCACAGTGCAGGGGAGACCACCATGATAGAAGTAGGTAGGAGGGTTCTGAAGGGGTTAGAAAATGGATTAGGTATGGAGTTGCAGGGTGGTTCACAGGCAGGGCTGCGGAGTCAGAGCCGGTTTGCTATAGTTTAGGCTTGTACTCGCTGTGTAGGCAGCACAGGGGGCACATCCCCATCCGCGCTCTCACTGGTTGACTTGCTCTCATCTGTGCCTTCTAACCCCTCTAGTTAGATCGGATTTCACAGTTACTTTGCCACAGGGTTGCATGGAGAAGAGGTGGTAGGGGTATTCAAGGCACACCTTATCATGGCAGCTATGGGGGGAGGTTCTTGAAGTTGGTGGAGTGATGCATCACAGGCATGCATTCTCCTAAGTTAATTGGAGGTTGTTTATATTCTCTGGATGGATGTTAGGGCTCCTCAGGGTGTTATTCTTTTGGGGCCATTCCCTGTGGTACTCTTCAGTGTCTGCAGTGTCTCTGAGCCAGGTTACGGCTAGGGGTAAACTGGATTGTGCAGAATGTCCCCAGTTTGTAGTTCCAAGGATTTCTCCCGTTGTCCAGTTTCTCGTTCCATGTTGTACGTACTGAGGTATGATTTGTGATAGTTGGTTCATATGAACAGAATGGCGTGTGTTATTGTTATGTTTTTGTTACTAATACCTCAAGAATTTTTGCTATTTGAGAAACGTTGTTTCATATTTTCCTGTAATAAATGGCTGCTGTACCCATTAAAACCACCATCCTTCCCTTTTAAAGGGAAGGATGGTGGTTGGTTGTAGAGAGTCCCCTCCTACTTGACTTACTCTAGTCATGCTACTTCATGTCTATTTATACATGGATGCAATAAGTATCTAAGTCTAGTATATACCTAAAAAAAATGGCAGCGTGATGGGTTACAAACATTCCAATAAAAAATGTCTTTCTTTCAGGTCTGTATTGAAAAAGAAAAAAAACATCCCCTTCTGGTCACTGACAAAATGGTGAATAGTGAGGTAGTCTCTTGAGCCACTCATACTTTAACCAAAAGGCCATTGTGAGAGCAGATGGGAATGTGAATTACAACTTCCAGTGTAATAAAATGCAGCCTTGTCTGAACAGCCTAAGGCCTCATGTCCACGGGGAAAATCAGGCCCGCTACGGATTCTCCATGTAGAATCCGTAGCGGGTCCCTCCTGCCCCGTGGACATGAGGCATAAAAATAAGAATAAACTTACCTCTCGCCCGCTCCGGATCTTCCCTTCGCCGCGGCGTCATCTTCTCTGCGTCGCGGCCGGATCTTCTTTCTTCAGCCCGGAGGATGCGCAGGGCACGTCGGTGACGTGCCCCGCGCATGCGCCGGCCCGAAGAAAAAAGATCCGGCCGCGACAGAGAGAAGATGGAGCCGCAGCGAAGGGAAGATCCGGAGCGGGTGAGTAAATTCTGAATTTTGTCTCCCGCGGATCCGGACGGCTTCCATAGGCTTCAATAGAAGCCCGCGGGAGACCCGCACGAAAATGGAGCATGGTCCAGATTTTTTCATGCTCCATTTTTTTTAAAATCCCTTTTATTGACCATCTGCGGGTATTTATCTACCCGCGGGTGGTCAATGTATCCCTATGGGGTGCGGATCCGCGTGCAGGAGGAGAGTTAAAATCCGCTGCGGATTTTAATTCTTCTTTTGCCCGTGGACATGAGACCTAAGTCAGGAGACCGTAAATAACATTTAAATTCTAAATAAAGACAAAAAGGCAAAAAATAAATAGAAATGCATAAAAACAATAAAGAACTTACCCATAGTGCCACCAAGTGCCATAGCTCCTGACATCTGGGCTAACAATTCAGGGGTAGGTTTCAGTGCACCCAAGGTGGCTGCAATTCCTCCAGCAACTCCAATCATACCGAGCGTGTTACCAAGACGGGCAGTACCTTGAGTGGAGAGTCCAGCCAGGGCACCGACGCAGCACAGACCAGAGCCCAAGTACATCATCTGAAACAAACCAAAAGGGCAGAGGAATTAAAACAGACATTAAACTACTAGATATCAAAAAAAATAAAAAAAATAAATAAAAATAAAAAAAAAAAAAAATATATATATATATATATATATATATATATATATATATAATACAACTTTTCAACAGATTTTTTTTTTTGCACAGAAAGCAACATTTTTTTGGTTGTTTTTTTTTCCTTAAATGGTAACTAACTCTTCAAAAACTGTGATGTTAGACAATGTGATAGCTAGCAAAAATGCTAATCATTTTATATATGTACAATGACTTTGTCCTGAAATATCACTCTAAAGTGTCACCCACTAAGGTCCTGACTTCCTTCTAATTTGCTGCCCACTCCCTACAGCTAAGTAACATCCACCTCTAGTAGTGAAGACACTGAAACGAATTACAGGAAAAAGGAACGTAATGACTCAAGCTGCCCACAGAAGTCTATGGGGAAGAGGGGGAAAGAGAGAGAAGCAGACTCGCACAGATGTGCCGCTATAGCCAACAATAAGTTATTTACTGTGTTACAGCTACTGGAATCACGTCTACACTGTTCAGTTCTGCTGTACACAGTCCTCCATGATGCTGTTATTTATATGTGCGTTACAGAGAGTTAGGACTCAGTCAGACGGGTGGTTTTTCGTGCGATTTGCCGATCGCATGACGGATGCGCATCCGCAAATAGCGTGACCGGGGCCGACGATTCGCCGAAAAATCTGCAGCTAGCAGCGTTTTCGGCGAAATGGGCCCGATCAAAGAAGCGCTGTCCGCTGTTCGCCCATTGAATTTAATGGAGCTAGCAATACAGCCGGTTCCATTGAAAGCAATGGGCTGCCGGCGAACGCTGGATGAATTTTCGAAAAAGGGCTTAAAAATATAAGCCCTTCCCTGAAAGCCATCCTGAAATGTGTAAAAAAAAAAAAAAAAAAAAAGTATACTCACCTTTTCCCTGCAGCCGGAGTTCAGCCGTGGCCGGCCGGCCGTTCTCCTGAACTGCTCTGTGTAGTATTCAGCAGCCGGGGATTTAAAATCCCCACCTGCTGAATGGGCTGCCTCTGATTGGTCACAGCCCTCACCAATCAGAGGCAGCTCTCACTCACCCATTCATGAATGGGTGAGTGCTGCCTCTGTTTGGCCGAGCGCAGGGACCAATCAGGGGCAGCTCTCAGCTGTCATTCAGTAGCTGAGAGCTGCCTCTGATTGGTGCTTGTGGGCGAACATCGTTCTTCTCTGCCACAGTTGTTACAGCTGTGGCAGAGGAGAACGATCTTTATAGTATATGTTCCCAATGGGGTCGGCGCTGCCCCATTGAGCGCATATATAAAACACAGCGATGCGCAGAACGCAGATAGGCGCGTTCTGCGAATCGTTGTGTCCTATAATATATCGCATATCCGAATAAAAAGCGGACATGTGACCGATCCCATTGCGAAGCAATGGTTCTATATATGCGCAGATCGCATGTGCATCAGCAAATCGCGTGAAAAAACTACCGTCTGACCGAGGCCTTAGGGAGTATATATTTGAAGTTTTCTGGATGTGCAATATATAGAAGACAGCAAACCAGCATTCTCTGATGCAGTCTGTAATGCAGGATACAAATCATATTATCACTCATGTACACACAGCAGCGTATTCTGAAGAGTAAGGCAAGTTACAGTGGTTATACTTTAAGGATTTTACTTGGCAAATACTCCGTGCCAAATTGATACACTGCATTATGTTAAGTGCAGGACACAGAGAGGGCAGTATAAAGTCGCCTATGGGCATCTCTCCTTTTTTGCAGAGGCCTTTGGTATAGGAAAACAGTCTGTTGCGCTTTCCTATACAGCTGGAGAGAAAAAAGGAATACTAATGTATGCCACCCCAACAGAGGACAAAAAGAAAATCTTTTGGCCTCTGTTAGGTAAATGGAGCGGAAAGGATACATTTGATGCATATGACAATGGAATTCAGCCTGCAAAGAGCCTTATGGTAATTTTTCAAGGGCCAATTATCGGGCCTGAACATTCCACCAATTGCTCGTTTACCCTACAATCAGCCCATGTAAAAAGGACCAATGATCAGCCAACATCCGAGCAAACTTTCGTTCATAAACATGCTTGCTGATCAGCTGTACATCTTCCCCATGTGAACAGCAGATGTACAGCCAGTCTATGGGAATGAAGAATCGTAATTACAATCACTAGTCTCCATAAGTTAATTCTTGGACCGTATTAAGATTAAACAACCCGAATGGTCCATTTAGACCAGCCAACTTCTCGAACGAGTGCCGATCGAAATGCATGTCGAGCGTCACGCTTTAGAATGGGGAGAGAACTCATCTGGTCGAAATGAACTATTAGGGTTGTCCTACACATTAGATAGACTGGCCAAACCTGCCCAAGTCTGATCGATAATCTTATGTGCATGGTGGCCTTCCATCTCTCCCTCGGCAGTAGATGTTAGACAATAGATAAGGATAGGATGGGTGGATTTGAACTGTCCTATCTTTTTGCCCTTGGGAGATCAGCCACTGCCATAAGAGTCTGGAGGGGTTTCCCCCTCACTACCTACAAAACACTCATCACCTCTAAACCTGCATATCCGGACGTCAGGAGATGTTGGAACGAGCATTCGGCCAACAGCTATGCGATTTATATGGGTAGCTTTACTCAAATTGTTATGAAAGCCATACAACCAGTCACCAAGTTCCAGCTCAAAAGTTACTGCATTATTGCACAAACAAACAGAACAAGGAAAATTTAGAATTTGCTCAACCAGCTATTAAATATCAGCGGTTACATAAACACACTAATAGTATTAAGAGAGAAGGATTGGACCATCTGTAAATAAACCATCTTAGGGACATCATGTTTGTACACAATATTAAGCAGATTTGGCCAATTTGTAGATTACACATTTAACTCTACTATTACATATGTAAGCTGCCTATATCTAGAATACAAGGAAACAAAGACTTTTAGTAGAACTGCTGGCTCCATCCATTGGCATGGCTTTCACAAATCCTCTGTAGACTATGTGATACTGTAGGTAATGCGGACATCACTCAGTATCCCATTACACATGTTTAGAGGACTGCAAAGGATTCGGCTGAAATTAACTCCACTTACTAAGAACTTGGGTTTGTTTTTCTAAGTTGGATTCGTTATTTTATGTCAACAGAACGTAGTTATACCGGGAATTGGAAAGTGATGGGTTCAAACAAACAAAAACGGCTGTACTATGGATGATGCTTGTACACTTAACTATTACAATGGCCTAGAAAACAAAGCTTTTTTTCTGTCACATGAACATGTAATGGCGATTCTAGTAGTATTTAGCCCGAATTCAAATATGTTAGGATTTTTCCATCAGGCAGGGTTTTTTGTGACATATTTCAAGTTTCGTAAAATTAGTACTTTTGCAAGTCAACATTATGTGAAATACAGTTTACCTAAAAAGATTTCTGATGATGATTGATGGGAATATGTTGCTTGTGTGACGTCTCTCTTCATGGTCCAGTAATAGTCAGCCAGCATACTAGGACTCCACTCACCTTGGTAGGTCGGTTCTATCGTAGAATTGCACTAATGGAAATGCCGGTCACTGACAGCCCCAAGATTTGAGAAGTCCACATGGACATCCAAGAAGTGAAGTTTTAAAGGATTGCATCCCCTAGCTTGGTATGGTTTCACACGATCACTCACTGGATCACAATAGTTTTCTGATTTATAGTTTCCAAGAACAATAGGGGAGACACTTTTGAATGACAACCAGGCTGCTTTTTGCAATGGATTTAAAAGGGGTTTTCCCGTGGCAAAACATTAAATTCCTTTTTTTTTTTTTTTTCTTTTTACACACAGACCCCCAGTTAGTCCACAGTAATGCCCCATCCATGTTATATTTAAAAAAAAAAAAATCCTCTTACCTGGATCCCCGTTCTGCAGCTTTGAAGATTCTTCTTTCAAAGATGGCGCTGCTGGTCTTCTCCCACGGTGCACCGCGGGTCTTCTCCCATGGTGCACCGTGGATGTTCTTCTCCAGTCTGCGTTCCACTGCCGATTACAGCCACCTCATTGGCTGATCGGCACCACGTGACGGAGGCAGAGCTACGTGATGACGCGAGAAGAGGGAGGAGCCAGGACGCAGCTCGTGAGCCCCGGACCATCAAGAAGAGGATTCCTCTGTGAGCAAGCGCGACTGTTCGTGCGACCAGAGGTTTGATAGTCGCCATGGAGACGGGGACACCAGCACCAGAGAGGGTAAGTGTATAACTTCTGTATGGCACATATTTAATGCACGATGTATATTACAAAGTGCATTAAAGGAGATGTCCCGCGCCGAAACGGGTTTTTTTTTTTTTAAACCCCCCCCCCCGTTCGGCGCGAGACAACCCCGATGCAGGGGTTAAAAAAACCACCCGCACAGCGCTTACCTGAATCCCGGCGGTCCGGCGTCTTCATACTCACCTGCTGAAGATGGCCGCCGGGATCCTCTGTCTTCATGGACCGCAGGGCTTCTGTGCGGTCCATTGCCGATTCCAGCCTCCTGATTGGCTGGAATCGGCACGTGACGGGGCGGAGCTACACGGAGCCCCATAGAGAAGAGGAGAAGACCCGGACTGCGCAAGCGCGGCTAATTTGGCCATCGGAGGGCGAAAATTAGTCGGCACCATGGAGACGAGGACGCTAGCAACGGAGCAGGTAAGTAAAAAACTTTTTATAACTACTGTATGGCTCATAATTAATGCACAATGTACATTACAAAGTGCATTATTATGGCCATGCAGAAGTGTATAGACCCACTTGCTGCCTCGGGACAACCCCATTAATATGGCCATACAGAAGTGCATAACCCCACTTGCTTTCGTGGGACAACCCCTTTAATTGTTCCTGAAATGTTTCCATCATCCATCACTGATCTTATATGTGGCCCTATATAAAACTTCCTTCTTTCAGTTTTGCATCTCTAGCTTTGGGAAATTTAGAATCCAAATGCAGAAATGCTGCTGAATTTCTATCACTTGCTTCTACAAATTGTTTCACAGTCCCAGTTTTATATGCAGTGGAGGCAGATACGCTTATTCAGTTATATTCCTGGTATATTTTTCATTCTGGATTCTTTTCTAACAACAGTTTCATATTTCCGTAAGTCTTTCATGCGCTACAGGGTATTGATGGGAATTGGTTACCATTATGCAAGAGCACAGTCTTCAAACTAATGTTTGATGAGTCTATGAACAACCGCCGCTCATCAGAAAACACACACACCTCTTCAAAAAAAAATACTACTTATAATCACTCTCACGGCTACAATATCTGCATAGTTATAAGCGTTTGTGAAGTAGATTCCATCCTTTCAGGCTGGGACTTGGAAGTCCTGATTGTGGTTTAGACAAGTTTAAATCCAGGATAAAATCATGAAGAAACGTACAGAAATTTGCGAAGGGATCCTACATTTGAAATAAGTTGTTCATCACAACCTCAGAACTTACCTGCAGAAAATCCTATTCAGTGTGAGTAAGGTCAGATGCAGAGAGATGTCCCTGTCACAAGATCTGGACACTTTGGAACTGGGTACTCCTCACTATGTAAAGACGGGCCTCATTGTAGATTGCAAAATGGGATAATTAACTGTAAATTTTGTTTTGATAGGTCATCAATATCAGAATGGTGGAAGTCCGACTCCAGTAACACCTACTAATCATCTATTTGAAGAGGCCACATCACTTGTGCAGGTGCTTCGGCCTCCTCATTGCATGCCAAGCATGTTGGCGTATATTATAAAGCAGTGGTGCCTGGTATTGTAGCTGAATTCCATTTAACAGAATGGACAGAGATACAGTAAGGCCATTTAAACAATGGAGGTGTCATCAGAGGCTGAAGAAGGGGCCACAATGTTCATCTAAACGCCATGGCACCTTTGATCAGCTGATTGGCGGATATGCTGGGAGTAGGCTCCCAACTGATCCAATACTGATAACCTACCCTGAGGATAGGTTGTCAATGTTTTAGTCCAAGAAAATCCCTTTAATTACTACTTTCCTGCCTCCCACGAATCCGTATTTTGCATGCAGGTGCCTACTAATTGCAGTTAATAGGTTGCCTGAACCTGGACCCTACTGGAGATCTGACAAGGTGAGCGGGACAGGGAACTAGGGCTAAGTCTCATGAACACAGCATACTATGAAACTTATTTCTCCTGCACAATTATTAATTATCGGTATTCTGTAATATCGCCAACAAAAAAAATGAGCTGTCCGTTCTAGGAGTAAAGCAGATTCAATAAAGAGCAATTCAATTTAGAGCAAAATTTGGCTGATTGGCGACACAAATGGAGTTGTCTTTCCATTTCTCCCATGTAGGAGTCTTTGGGGAAGTAGAGCTCACAGGAGATCCAGGCTTGGAGCGGTTAGATATTGCAATTACAGCGCTAAATATTTTTCTTTTTGAAATCACGTTATAATATTACACAGTATAACAATTGTGTCATTGATTACATTATCACATTTTCATAGTGTACTGTTTGCAAAAGTGTAGATAGAGATCGGCACTTTCTGCATGCGAGTATGAAATACATAGAGAACAAAAAAATAAATAAATACAACACTTTTAAAAAGGCGAGTTATGGTGCTGCCAGGAAAGGTAACATGGAGTCGGGTAAGGCCTCACGTCCACAGAGAAAGTCGGGCCTGAACGGATTCTCCATGCAGAATCCCGCTGTGGGTTATCCTTTCCAGCAGACACGAGGCCACAAAATCAGAAATACTCACCTGTCCGGATGCAGCGGATCTCCCCTCCGTCACGGCCAGATGTTCTTTCCTCAGTCCGGCGGATGTGCTCGGCATGCCGGCAGCGTGCCACGCATATGCGCCGTGCACACTTTTTTTTTGAATGCCTGCTTTCCCGTGGTCCCGCGGCACAGCAGAAATACAGCTGCGGATGTGCCGCGGGACCGGACGGCTTCCATAGGCTTCAATAGAAGCCGCAGGAGACCCACACTAAAGTGGAGCATGCTGTGGGTGTTTTCCCGCACACGCAATCCACGTCTCAGGGGAAAATGACATCCGCAGGTATTTAATTACCTGCGGGTGTCCAATGCTTCCCTATGGGGCGCCAATCACGCATGCGAGTGATCCGCTGCGGATATTTCCCTGTGGACATGAGGCCTAAGGTATTTCTTATACTCACTTATTCTCTTGTTCTTGCAGTGCTCACTGCTGAAGATCATGTGACACTACAAATCTGACTTTTCACAGTGTCTTTTGCACGCTGTCCCATAAACTTGTATAGGAGAGCACGCACACGGCACTTTGAAAAAAAAGAGTCAGATTTCCAGTGTGGGCACAATCTTCAGCAGCAGGTACTGTAGGAACCAGAGCAGCGGGTTCACCTAGCAGAACCATAATTTAGTTTATGGTGTGGTGGAGATGTGACATGTCCCCTTAAGAGAGTCTGTATAACATTAGAAGAAAGGTCCAATTTTTTCTTTTCCAGAAATAGTGCCACTCCCGTGCACAGGTTGTTTCTAGTATTGCAGCTCAGCACTATCAAGTGAAGGAAACTGAGCTGCAATAACATTCTGCAAAAAAATTTGATTTTTTTCCTAGTTCATACTACCCCAAATGAAATACAGGGTTATTACAAGTTATCCTCCCGATTTCAAACCCTCATATCTCATATTTAATGACACTCCGATACCTGGGAGTGTCCCCAATAGGTGAGTACCTCACAGATGGATTGCTCGTGCAGGGGGCGAACTTCTTCCTTGGCCTCCAGGTTCCCCGGACCTTATACCTTGTGACTTTAGCACCCACCATGCATGATCTGCGGCATCTCAGAAGCCATTGTGTCGGGTGACAAGGGGAAGTTGGGGGTTTATTGATCACCTGATGCGGAAAACATTTTGAGTTTCTCTTTCCATTGATATCAAATTCCTACATCTGAGTGTCTCTAAACAAGAGTTATGAGGGGTTCAAATCAGGAGGATGATTTGTAATAACCCTGCAATGTCAAATCTATAACTAAGGGCTTATTCACATGGGTGTATTTTAGGTCCATGTGCGGTTTGTGTGTGTAAATGACACACAAAGAACCCATTAAAGTCAATGGGGCTATTCATACAGGCAATATCTTACACGGACTGATGGTCTGTATAAAACGTCGCAGCATGTCATAATCTGCTCCATTTTTCACTGATCATTGCTAAGCAATAATAGAAAAACAATTGGTTCTCCTTCAGTTTTTCATGCAGTAAAGATAAAAAAACACGACACATGGATTACACATGGCCATAAAAAAGGACACAGGCAGCGCATATGGATGTACTATGGACATAAAACACAAATGAAAGTCAGTCCGTTTTGCACACTCCAGGATTTGCTTTCAGTCAGTCAGCTGAAAGCACAGAACAGCAACCCCGCCCCCCAAATAAGTTACCAGTCAGAAGTAGAGATTTCCTGCTGCTGTGCCATCCCCGACAGGTGAAGATGGTCACCATTGTAGTTTCTACAGACTGAGAAATATACAATTTATAGAAACATAAATCACAAATCTCACCTGCTCAATAGAATAACCACTGTGGAGTGAAGCGGCATAGCCCCCAATAAACGCACCAGCGGGGAGCAAGTACACGTAGTTGTACTCTGGAGGATCGGTGGGACGCTTGAACATGTCCAGCATTCTCTGTGTCACTAAGAAACCCCCTGCAGACAGAAATCACACAATGAACCTGAGATGGCAAATAATCACATCAAACGACCAAAAGGAGGGGAGATCGATTATGACTGGCATGTCATACAGCAGTCTAAGGCCCAATGTCCACAGGCGGATTTGATTTGCGGAATCCGCATGGGTCAACCGCGGGAAGATTCAAAGTGCCCATAGGGAAGGATTGTCATCTGAATTTAAGCATGCAGATCTTTGGTGCGGGAAACAAAATACAGCATGCTCCATTTCAGTGAGGATTCCGTGCGGACGGGCTCAATACAAGTCAATGGGTGTGGACGATCCGCAGCGCATCAGCAAATACAATTGTGGATTTGAAGGTTAAAATCTATTAGGAAGGTGGCGAAAAGGCTGGGAGGCGAGATTGCGGATTTTTTCACATGTATCCGCATATATCCACACGGAAAAACTATTGCATCCAGGCTCCCCCGCAAATAGTTTCCACAGGTCTCCCGCTGCAGAAATTTGCATGCGGAATCTGAACTGCCCGTGGATGTGAGGCCTTAATTTGAAGTTTGTTAGAGTATAATGCGCCGAATGTATTAGGAAGTACATGCATCCTAATTAAAAGTGTAAAATCTAGGGCTGTTCTAGAGCCAGAAAAAATCTTTTTGAACAATTTTCTGTCTTAAAACTTGTAGGAAATGTGCCAGCAGAAAAAAATCTATTGTATAAAGTTTTAAACTTTAATATACTGTGCTTCTCCTGAAAATAAGACACATTCTTATATAAAATTTTTGCTTCAAAAGAGGCGCAGTGTCTTATTTTCGGGTGGTGTCTAAAAATACTCACCTAGCAGCCGGCATTTGGGTCCCTCGTGCTGGTCTCAGTCACTACTGCAGGCTTCCGTGTCCTCCTGCATGCCGACAAAGCAGTTCTTCCTGGTAGCGGGGCTTGAATACCCTGCCCCAAGTAAGCTAATGCTATCATTGGTTAATCGAGCAGCACGTCAGCCAATGGGAGCAGGAACTCGATTAACCAATCACAGCCATTCATTGAATGACATCATTGAATGGCTGTGATTGGTTAATCGAGCGCCGGCTTTCATTGGTTGATGCGGTGCTCGATTAACCAATCAGAGCATTAGCTTGCTGGAGGCGGGATATTCAAGGCCCGCTACCAGGAAGAACTGTTCTGTCGGCGTGCAGGAGGACACAGAAGCCTGCAGCAGCGCTGGAGACCAAAGCGAGGGACCTGAACGATGGCTGCTAGGTCATAATTTGCAACTTCTCTACAGGTTCCGCAAATCCCTTGATAAACTCCCCCTAATGTTGTAACCAGTTTTAACAAATTCTCAAAACCCTGGACCGCTTTATAGTTGACCAGCAGTTTGTCGACCCACCAAAACATAGTTTGGCTTGTTTTAGGTGGTTTGATTATTTGACACTCGTTATAGTGAAACCTTTTTAAAACAACCACCGGCAAAATATTGAAGATTGATCTTCTAGGAGGTAAGGTCTTGTAGAAGAAAATGGCCAATATACATAATATATGGTGGACCCAAAAATCTGATCTAGATAAAGAGGTGGTGTTTTGGAGAGGTGGCCACTGAATCTAGTGGTAGTGCTCCTTACAGTTGTTGCTCTTCTAGTGAAGCTCAAACAGGCTTTACTTCATAGTAGAAGAGTCACTATATCTGAAGGCCCCATGTAGATACAATTATATTTGGGGGGGTAATAGGTGCCTTATTGGCAGCCACACACCGACAGCAATGCTTCCCATAGCGGTTCCTGTTGATTACGATCACGTTGCATGACTTCGGCTTTTCCTGAAGCCCCATATTACCTACAGCGTAGTATTGCTAGGATGAATAACCCAGCCAAGCTCTAGCATATTACACACTGCTGCTTTAGATTTTCGGACTAAAGCTTGGCTCTATTCGTGACAACCATTTAAAGAATTACTTACACAAAGACAGTGAGTAAGGGAAAAGCAATATCCTGGCAAAGACACAATTTGGCTCAATTAGCTGCATATAATTTCCCATACTGAATTGATTATTGAAGAATGCTGGCGCTAATGCCAATAAAATCACTTTCTCTGTTAAATTGGGACCTCCTTACCCCCCCAATCTATGTCCATGGGGAAAGTTCTCAGAAACAAATGATCCAGATGACCATGACTGTGCAAAGTGATCCCCATGTATAATGTAACTTTCCCCCAAAGTACAATAATTCTTATATGTAAACCTTCTAAACCAAAACACCAAGGCAGTATTCAAAGGGCTTTACTTCTGGTGACCTGAAATTCACTTTTGCAAGTCGCAGGCTTTAATGGAACCGCAATTCTAACTTCACGTCAAGTGTATATGTGTAAGAGCACTCTTACACACGGCGTCGGCAAAACACCGCGCCTTTGCCACGCCGTTTTTGAACGCAGGTTACTGCAGTTTGTGTTGGGTGACGAGGTGCGTTAAAAAAAGCCCCAAAACACGGCAAAATAGAACAGACAACGATCAAAAATGGCGGCGTTAGAAAACGCTGTGTTTGAGCGCATATCTGCGAGGCCCCATTGAAATCAATAGGAGCCTTCAAAAACGCTGCCATCCTCCCGACGCTTGTTGTGGAGATATCATCGCAAGTAGTCATCTGACCACTGCAGCGTCACAGTTCTAAACTCCTGGCACCCAGTATGTGAGAGCTGAAGCCAGGAAACCGCTAAGTGACGCTGCGCCCTCTGATTAGCTGTAGGAGTCAGGTGACTTCCTGCAACATCATCGGGGCTACAGCGCCAGATCACGGCGGCAGAGGATGGATACCTACATCTTTTAGTTATAGTTGGTGCTATGGAGGGAATGTTGTCCGGTAGCCAAACAACCCCTTGGGCAATTTTGCATGTCTACTAGTACACCAAATCTGTGAATGTGCTCTTATCTCATAAATCCTAAAGCATAACAGTTAATAAACATTTTTGTATATTTCTGCATTAATTTTAACCCCTTAAGGACATGGTCTATTTTGGGCTTAAAGATGAAACGAGTTTTGGTGGATTTTCATCTCAATTTTCAAAAGCCATAACTGTTTTTTTTTTTCTGCTGACGCGGCCGTATAAGGGCTTGTTTTTTGCATCGCAAACTGTAGTTTTTATTGGTGCCATTTTTGGGTACATAGACTCTATTGCAAAACTGTTCTAAGTTTTATTATGATAGCAGGGAGAGGAAACCCCTATTCTGCCATAGATTTTGGGGGGGGGGGGTTTAATGATGTAGCATAAATGACAAGATTTTTTCTGCAGGTTGGTACGATTACAACGATACCAAAATTTTTATATATTTTTTAGGTTTTTCCACAATAAAAACCCTTTTTTGGAAGCATTTTTTTCTAATTTTATTTTTCCATGGATGGAGCTCTGTGAGGGCTTATTTTTGGCGAAACGACCTATAGTTTTTATTGGTACCATTTTGCAGTACAGATGGTATTTTTGATAACTTTTTTGGGAGGCAAAATGCTAAAAATTAGCATTTTCCCTCTTTTTCTTATTACGCTTTCTGCCATGTAGGATAAAAAGCATGTTCAACTTATTGTACGCATCGTTACAGATACGATGATACCAAATATGTGGGATTTAAATTTTATTTATTTTTTTATGCCAATATGAAAAAAAAAGCACAAAATTTTATTTTTTTCCTTTTTTGTACATTATTTTTATCTTTTTTTTTTTTTCTTATTTACACACACACACACACACACACACACACACACACACACACACACACTTTATATCCCTATGCGGGACTTGCACCATACCAACTGCTATGCTTTGTCGCTTGTTACAGTACTCACAGGCACTGGCAATGCAGGACGCTGGTATCTGGCATCCTGTTGCCATGGTAACCCGTCGGCCTCTACACGATAATATCACGAGAGTCCAATAACATCACAGAGGGAGCGCGCTCCCTCTGTGAACCCTTCACATGACGCACTCTACATAGATCGCAGCAGGGAAGGGGTTAACAGCAGGGGTCGCTGCTCCGATGCACCCCCGCTGTTGCAGGGGGGAGCCCGGCTGTCAGTGACAATAGTCTCCCACTAAGATGTACACTACCGTTCAAAAGTTTGGGGTCACATTGAAATGTCCTTATTTTTTAAGGAAAAGCACTGTACTTTTCAATGAAGATAACTTTAAACTAGTCCTAACTTTAAACAAATGCACTCTATACATTGCTAATGTGGTAAATGACTATTCTAGCTGCAAATGCCTGTTTTTTTGTGCAAAATCTACAAAGGTGAATAGAGGCCCATTTCCAGCAACTATCACTCCAGTGTTCTAATGGTACAATGTGTTTGCTCATTGGCTCAGAAGGCTAATTGATGATTAGAAAACCCTTGTGCAATCATGTTCACACATCTGAAAACAGTCTAGCTTGTTACAGAAGCTACAAAACTGACCTTCCTGTGAGCAGATTGAGTTTCTGGAGCATCACATTTGTGGGGTCAATTAAACGCTCAAAATGGCCAGAAAAAGAGAACTTTCATTTGAAACTCGACAGTCTATTCTTGTTCTTAGAAATGAAGGCTATTCCATGCGAGAAATTGCTAAGAAATTGAAGATTTCCTACAACGGTGTGTACTACTCCCTTCAGAGGACAGCACAAACAGGCTCTAACCAGAGTAGAAAAAGAAGTGGGAGGCCGATTTGCACAACAAAGCAAGAAGATAAGCACATTAGAGTCTCTAGTTTGAGAAACAGACGCCTCACAGGTACCCAACTGGCATCTTCATTAAATAGTACCCGCAAAACACCAGTGTCAACATCTACAGTGAAGAGGCGGCTGCGGGATTTTGGGCTTCAGGGCAGAGTGGCAAAGAAAAAGCCATATCTGAGACTGGCCAATAAAAGAAAAAGATTAAGATGGGCAAAAGAACACAGACATTGGACAGAGGAAGACTGGAAAAAAGTGTTGTGGACGGATGAATCCAAGTTTGAGGTGTTTGGATCACAAAGAAGAACGTTTGTGAGACGCAGAACAAATGAAAAGATGCTGGAAGAATGCCTGACGCCATCTGTTAAGCATGGTGGAGGTAATGTGATGGTCTGGGGTTGCTTTGGTGCTGGTAAGGTGGGAGATTTGTACAGGGTAAAAGGGATTCTGAATAAGGAAGGCTATCACTCCATTTTGCAACGCCATGCCATACCCAGTGGACAGCGCTTGATTGGAACCAATTTCATCCTACAACAGGACAATGACCCTAAACACGCCTCCAAATTGTGCAAGAACTATTTACAGCAGAAGCAGGCAGCTGGTATTCTATCGGTAATGGAGTGTCCAGCGCAGTCACCAGATCTGAACCCCATTGAGCTGTTGTGGGAGCAGCTTGACCGTATGGTACGCCAGAAGTGCCCATCCAACCAATCCAACTTGTGGGAGATGCTTCTAGAAGCGTGGGGTGCAATTTCACAAGCTTACCTCAACAAATTAACAGCTAGAATGTCAAAGGTGTGCAATGCTGTAATTGCTGCAAAAGGAGGATTCTTTGACGAAAGCAAAGTTTGATGTAAAAACAATGTTATTTCAAATACAAATCATTATTTCTAACCTCGTCAATGTCTTGACTCTATTATCTATTCATTTCACAACGCATGGTGGTGAATAAGTGTGACTTTTCATGGAAAACACAAAATTGTTTGGGTGACCCCAAACTTTTGAACGGTAGTGTATGTTACTTAACTCGAACAACCCCTTTGAATACTAAACTAGCCCACATCCTTAAAGTGTCAAGGAAGGCCTAAAGGAATGCGCTTAACAAGCATCACCTCTGGACAATCTTATGAGTTCCAGTTAAAAGGAGTTCTCCAGCACTTTTATTATTGATCGCCTACCCTCCAGATAGGTCAATAGTTGATCCACAGGGGTTTGCCTCTATGGATCCCCACCAATTGACAGCGGGCTGAGATCAGCTAATGTGGACAGCGCTGAAAGCAGATAGCCCTGTCCGTATTGCAGTTGCCCGGTTCGGTACTGCAGGCAAATTCCCTTTAACCCCTTGAGTGGTGGGTTTCCTACCACCCTGTCGTGCCCACCAGGGCAGGTTTTTTAAAATGGTCTAATCATTGAATTTCAACTAATTTTGCAGTTGCGTCTCAAGAGCCATAACTTTCATTTTTCCATTGACATGGCCATATAAGGGCTTGTTTTTTGCGGGACAAGTTGTGATTTCTTTAAACGGGGGAGGAAAAAAAGAAATGGGGAAAAAAGAAAAAAAGGGACCATGTCATTAAGGGGTTAAATAATGTATTAACTTCCTTCTCTGGGTCATTACGACGCATGGATACCACATGTGTGATTGTATTTTTGATTTTTTACAAAGTAAAGGGAGACAAGTGTTTTTATTATTTTTTTTAATTATTTTTTTTACTTTTTTTTGTCCCTTTAGGGGACTTCCACAGGGACCCATCAGGACCCCTGATCACATTCCGGGGGTCCGATGGTGACAGCCCTTTACATGCTGCAGTGACAGCCCTTTACATACTGCAGTCACATAGACTGCAGCATGTAAAGGGTTAACACAGCAGAGATCGGAGGTTTTCTCTGATCTCTGCTGTAAGAGCTGGTACCTAGCTGCCCTCTCACAGCCAAGCACCAAGCTCTCCCTGCCACAGAGACCATCGGCTTGCTTCTGACAAGCCGATGGTCTCTATGGCAACCTGTAAACAAAGCAGGAGATTGCCGGCATATCGGCAATATCTTCTGTTGGTTTTTCAAAGCCCTTGATTTGTTCTCTGTGGGACAGTGCAGGCAGATCACAATGTCACAGCTTATGGCATTGTGCTCTGCAG
This sequence comes from Eleutherodactylus coqui, assembly GCF_035609145.1. Classification (NCBI taxonomy): domain Eukaryota; kingdom Metazoa; phylum Chordata; class Amphibia; order Anura; family Eleutherodactylidae; genus Eleutherodactylus; species Eleutherodactylus coqui. The sequence goes on from NC_089841.1 coordinate 78,779,202, forward strand.
CTCCCATAGTGATACATAGCACAGAAATCTTCTGGGCTATATCACTATGGGCAGTGGAGCTCGTCCCGGAAAATTTCCGGGCGTGCCACTCAAGGGGTTAATTCAAGGGAAGCTTTGTAGTACCAAACCAGGCTGCTGCAATAAGGACAGTGCCATCTGCTTCTAGCGCTGCCTGCACTGACAGCAGTGTCGGGAATCAGCTGATCCTGAGTGTAAGACCCCCAACGATCAACTATTGACCTATCCGGAGGATATGTCATCAACAGTAAAAAGTCTTAGAAAACGGCTTTAAGTCCAGGCTGTCACTATGAAACAGTCAGCTATTGTGACTGCTTTCTCAAAGACGGACTGTGTGGTTACAAAGGGAGCCTTCGCTAATGTCTTGATAACAACTGATCACAACATTTTTTGGATTAAATAGCAGGGTTCGAATGTACGTGTTCATCGTCCTATTAACCCTGCCAGGTATCACATTACCTGCAATGTTGATGGAAGACACGAATGCTGCGAGTAGAGCCAGGACTTCAGGGGAACTGGAAGGAAGGTAATTACCACCCATCAGTGCAAGCCCACCGACAGCTGTCAGACCTGCAGAGAACAACAAGACAATATCATTAACAGTTCCACACAGACGAGTTCCATGAAACCCTTCCCCAACATGTAGAGCTGCACAAAAACACGAAATGCCCTTCTACAAGAGGTGATGATCAAAAAAACGCTCATTCCTCAACATTGCCCAGTGTAAACAGTCTCGCAGCCAGCTCATCCAATGGTAGATCCTTTGTGGGTGCATGTAAACGGATGTGCGGCTGACAAACATACAAACGAACAGCGGCATGAATGATCGCAAGTAGTAAGGATGCCCAGACTAGAAGCAAAGCGACCTGCTACCAAAGCCTTCAGTAATCGTCTGTAATAAAATATCCTACCAGAAGTATCTGGACAGCCCTATGAGTAGAATAGATCATGTCTTATTAGCATATCCGGTGTCCTAAATCACATTATTGAGATGCAGACCTTTGGATGCGTCAACCATGGCTTGTGACAAAAACTTCATGCTATTGAATATAAGGATTATACCGCTGCACACAAGCAGTCCATCACGTCACATAATGCATCGACCCTCCTACAACGGTGTAAGGAGCGTCATCATTGGACAGTGGGGCAATGGAGGAACCAATCACACTACTACATCTTCAAACCAGATGGATGTACCTGAGTGTGGAATACGCCAGGGAATGCCTTTTGTCAGAGCGTGTTGTGCCAACAGTTAAGTACGGCGGAGGTTTCATTATAGTCTGGGGTGTTTTACATGTCATGGTCTAGATCAGTTGGTTGTAGTGCAACCACCATGAACACGGAGGCGTACCCTGACATTCTAGACAATAATGTGCTGCCGACAATGCGCCTTGACACAAATCCAACAATGTTTTACGTTGGTTTGATGTTCCATGAATGGATTGGCTGAAGCCTACTGAACATCTTTGGGACAAATTGGAACATCGAGTCAGGAAAGCTTAAGAGCATCCATATTCTTTGAAAGAACTCAGACATTTGCAGGATGAATGGAGGGAAATACAAGCTGAAGTGCATCAGACGTTAGTAGAAAGTAGGATGTGAAGAGTATACGATGTCATTAGTGCCAAAGAAGCCCCACTGAGTATTAATATATGGAAATAAAGACTACTTTCGATTCTTGCTCAGGTGTCCAATTACTTTTCGTAGGGTAGCAGAAAGTATTCAATTCCCTGGCAGAATCGCTGCAGGCAAAAATGGAGCATTACGCAGCTTTCATTAGAATCAATAGGCTGTATATGTGTAGTGCTGGATCCTCCACAATGACAAAGGCCTTTATTAGCTGCTCTCTGCTCTGGTATTAGATGAAAGTGCTGAATAGAATAACCACCCCCCTAATATAATAACCATTTTTTTTATTATTTTCCGGACACATAGAAGATATCCAGAGTACACTACATTAAGTGAAAAAATATTTATATATTTTAACAGCCATGTAAATGTTCACTTAATAACTTCATGAATGTCAGTAAACCAGGCAGCGACCTAGACTACAGGGACGGAAATCCATCCCCCGTCAGTAAGCTGCCAGTCTGCCCGTGGGGCAATGTAAATGTTAAAATCTGTCAGATGTTCAACAAAAATTGCCATAACACATTGTATGATTTTTTTTTCTCCCAGAAAGGCTTTTTTATTAGGAAACAAGAGAAATGAGGCAATAACGGCGATTTATAAGCGGGCTCTGTTTCATATACTGCATTCCGCTGCAGGAGGCATGATCACCCCAGCAGGATGCATATTACTATATTATGTAGCGCTTGCTAATAAAATCATTTTTAATGAACATGTTTGGAAGCAAGAGCAGTGAAATTTCACAGCACGAACCCTGCAGTACAACTGGCCCAAATACAGAAACGATAGGGGGGTGAGGTGGGGCAAGCTGAGGCATATGGATTGTCTCAATAGGTTGTGTACGGAGAACAGGAAGAAATGGATTTGTGCGGGACCACCCAAACATTTACAGGGTTAACAGCTGCGATGAGCAGCGCGGCTTATCAGAGTTGTTGCGGGTGGGTGCCAAATGTGGGGTAGGGGGTGGCACACCCCAACAGATCTCCTCAGGATTCGTCATCCGATAGTTGAAGTCATCAATAATATTTGCCTGGAAAACCTCTAACCCCTTCCCGCTATATGACGTACAGTTACGTCCATCGGGGTATTATGAAGCAAGATCGCGGGGCGACCTGTCTTCATACAGCGCGGGAGTCAGCTGTTTATTACAGCCAACACCCAGGAGCAATGCTGCAATCAGCTGCACGGCTCATCGGCGCTATTAACTCTTTAAATGCCTGTCAATTCTGACAGCGGGATTTAAATCCCCCGAACAGTCCTGTACAGCCCCCCCCCCCTCACGATGAGATCGCAGGCAGCCCTGCAGTTGTCATGGCAGCCGAGGGCCTTCTGAAAGGCCCCAGGGCTGTCCTAGCAGACTGTCTATCAAGCCGTCCCTGTGGGGTGGCTTGATAGACTGCCTGTCAGATCGCAGTATGATGTAATGCTATGGCATGTCTTGGACACATAAGCCAAGAGGAATTTTTGTATACATCTGCCATCTGTTAAGGTTGATATTGCTAATACACAAGCTTCACTGTGAATACAAAGAAATCTTACAGGCACTTACCTGAGATAGCATTAGTTACGGACATGAGTGGGGAGTGCAGGGCGGGAGTGACGCCCCATACGGTGTGGTAGCCCACAATTCCGGCCAGGCCAAATGTTGTCACCATCTGAGTAAAGGCAGAATGAGGAGAGGCAATACCGAGGCCTAGAAGGGTGCCGAGGCCTAGAGTGGGAAAGAAAATAAGTGTCAATATAGCAAATGCTCCCTTCTACTTCCAGGTGATGAATATGTCAAGTCCAGCATCTCTGTACCGGCAGTGTATGCGCTGGCGTTGGTCATGGTCTTCGTAAAAGGGGAAACGGCGGCCGCCTTTTCAGCTTCCAGTTGAGCCACAGACTTCTGTTGTACAGGTGCTGCTACTGGGACATTATTTGGCTGCGGTGCTGGGAAGATCGCTTTTCCATCCTACAAAAGAAGTGAAAATTGTGTCACGGAAGTTTTTGTTTTTACATCCATGTTAGCCGTCGCCCAGCTTGCCAGCTTGTAACAAAGCAAAAAACATTGAATTTTAATGCCCAATCGCCTTGTCCCCCATGAAAATAAGCCCCCACCAGAGCGATCTGCCTGCTGCTTCTTCCAACGCCCCCTTGTCAAGTATGTAAGTGTGCCATTGAACTGAGCGTTGACACAATTGGAAGCGTCGGAGGAAATAGCTGTCGAACAAGCATTCGGTCATCAGTAGTGATGAGCGAGCATACTCGCTAAGGGCAATTGCTCGAGCGAGCATTGCCTTTAGCGAGTACCTGCCCGCTCGAGACAAAAGGTTCGGGTGGCGGCGGCGGGCAGGGAGCTGCGGGGGAGAGCAGGGAGATCTCCCCCCCCCCCCCGCTGACTGCCGCAACTCACCGCTCCCCCACGCCGGCACCCCAACCTTGTCTCTTGAGCGGGAAGGTACTCGCTAAGGGCAATGCTCGCTCGAGCAGTTGCCCTTAGCGAGTATGCTCGCTCATCTCTAGTCATCAGCTATGGATGGCGTAAGGGGAACCTATAGTGGCATCCACACAACCCGTCCTGCCACCCTAGAACCCATCCAGGGAGAACCTGACGACAGAGTCACATACTGAACAAATGGGATTTCCAGAAGAGGTGGTGCCAGATTAGCGGAATTTCTAAATTGTATATATTTTTTGTATATATCCAGCTGATGGCCCGCACCCCTATTTTTAATAAGATGAATACCAGAGCACAATCTGCATCGCCAGCGCCACATTAAAATAACAGTGAAACCGTCGCCTCTCGTGATTTACGGCCTCGCATTCACTTATTACTGTGTTATTGTTATGTGCCGCTGCTTTTCAAACAAGAGAGCAAACAATTGTTTTGGAACGGTTCTCATTTCAACCAAAAATAGTTTATTAAAACAGAACTGGCATGCGATACGTATAATTAAACCGTGCGCAAAACACAAAGCAGATAGGAAATGAAGGCCTGCGTCACTCAGGCCTAGACTGAACATAAGGCTGTCTATTCTAAGACTTGGCATGAGCCGCCACGATGGCAGCCAGTGATTAGTGTGCAGTGGGCTTACACCGAGATGTTTAATAAAATGTTATGTACTTTCAGCTCTGTATTATGCGGAGCCGTACAAAGGAGACGTGCAAATCAACTGCAGAAGAGCCTTTACATAAAAGGGAAAAAGTACCGACTGCTGCCAAGAACCCCAATTACAACGTATAATATAGGTTACTGCTAGATCAAACACATGCACTGATACAAGTACACCTGCAGCAGCGTAGGGAACTGTAATAGGGCATATAAACATCAAAGAGGGGGGGTCCTCCCAATTAGGGGCCCCCAGCTGCACCTTTCCCTACCAATGTCAGTTCATAATTGGAGATTTCAGAAACCAGATTCGCAGTGATGACCAGATCGTAGGAGTAAATATATATTGTTTAAGATGGACAATCCCTTCAATAAAATGAACTTAACCCTTTACTGTCAAGGATGTATGAAATGTGTCATGAATTTAACCCATTAAAGACCAAGCACAGTAAGTTTATGGCGCTTGGTCCTGGGCTTTAATCCCAGCCGATAGTAAAAATACAGCGGGGGATTAAAGCCCCTGCTTATGCAATCAATCAGAAGCAGGTCGGGTTGTCTGCTGTCAGCTAAAGGAGTGCGATGTACTAAAAAAAATGAAAGTGGAAGTGTTTCTTCTACTACGCGAGCTGGTAGTCAAGTGACCCTGATCAGCTCTGCCAGTGACTATTGTCACTACAGGGGATGTTTTCCCTGTAACAGGGGCTCCTATGGATGCCTCAGCTACAGTGAAAAAGTGTCAATTGGCTCTGAGCGGGCCAAGAGCCAGAGCCCGTCCGAGTTAAGGTTAATGTAAAAAAAAAAAAAAACAAAGCCACAAAAGGACAATCCGCAGGGCTGCAGCTGCAGAGCATTGCAGCCAGCACAGCTAATCCATTCTAATTACATGTCCAAATTAACGCCGCAATACTTAAGTTTACATCATGGCAGCACGGTACTTGACACACCAGGGCGTAAACTTACGTCATGTGGATAGTGTGGGTTCAGAAGCTGAGCCCAAGCCATGCCACAACAGGAGACGGTTGTTCCCGATAGCCGGCCTCCAATGTTAACCCCCTACATGCCACGCTTTATGCAGAGCTCTGCATGTAAAGGGTTCACAGAGGGAGCACGCTCCCTCTGTGATGTCATCAGACCCCTGCGATGTAATCGTGGAGGGCCAATAGGTTGCCAATTCAACAGGATACGAGTTACTGGCATCCCGGCTTGCCATTGCCTATGATCGGTATTACAAGTGATAAGGCATTGCAGTACAGAAGTCCTATAATGCATTATCATAGCGACCAAAGCTGTTATGGTTCAATTCCCCTACAGGGATATAAAAGGTGTAAAAAAAAAAAAAAAAAAAAAAAAAAAAAAAAAAAAGAGCGTTTTAAGCCTTGTGTTAGCAGACGCATTGAAATGAATGGGAGCCTTGTACAGCGTTTAGTGCAGTGCGGAAAACGCAGTGCTAAACGCTGTACAAAAACACTTGTGTGAGGGAGGCCTTAGGCTGCCTGTCCACAGGCGTAGCAATATCCCGCGGAAGATCTCCAGCACGGGAGCCACCACCGGGAAGCAGGAGACAGCTGACGGTTCTCCGCACTGAGCCTATCTGACAGATAGGCTGACCGCGGAGAATCATGGCAAATGCAGCATGCTTTGATTTGCCAGTCGCGAGCGGAGAATCGCTACGATTCTCCGCTTGTGGACGCCACGGCTGCGCTTTCCATAGCAATGCTATGGAAAGCTTCAGACAGCGTGATTTACCGGCGATTTATCGCTGGCGGAATCACGCCCATGGACATACAGCCTAAGGGATTAATCATTTCCAGACAGCACGTACCTTCATGACCACTGTTCCCCTGATGACGTGGTCCATGGTTCCGTAATCAAATTGATCCTTGATGGCATAGTAGAAGTTGTCTTTATCTGGGCTGATCGCCTTCAGCAGCTTTGTGATGTTGTTGGAGTACAGTGTGCTAGCTTGTGTGGCCATTCGGCTCGGTAAATCCGCATAGCCGATGTGCGTCACTCCCTAGAGAAAAATCACATAATATTAAAGGCTGGATAACAAATGTGTATACCAAGCTAATGGACCATGCTGTCACTTGTTCGAACCCCATGACTATAGGAAAGGGCTGCCAAGGTAAAAATCACAAGCCCTACTACAACATGCTTGCAGGAATGACAACACCTTTCCTAACATATATACAATAGTGCCCTTCAAGCTGGGCATATCTGGGAAAAGTAACTTTTAAAAATCCTGCGCCACATGTTAATGAGCTCTTGTTATATCAGTGGGTGCGCCCAGACCATGCAACCCGCCCACAGAATTGTTCTTAAGCCAGCCCCTGTGCCTCTGATCGAGGAGGAGGATATACCATACATTTGGGTCAACTTGTGGATGACAAGAAGGGCAGACAAACTGTTGCCGTTCCTGGGATGCAAGGTGCATGTGCAAGCCAATCACAGGTAGATGGGCTGGCTTTGGAAGAACTCTTCAGGCCACTTGCATGGTGCAGACACACCCACAAGACTGTTAAAGGGAAAGGGTCATCAGAAAATGAGCCGTTGTATAAATCAACTTTTAACATTTAAGCATTTTTGACCGTTTTAAATTTTTTAGGAAATGATTTATATATAAACAAAATTTTTAAAAAAAACTAGGCCTACTAATAATCTAATGCTTCCAGTTCTGTGGAGAACACTTTTCAGCAGTCATCTCATTATCATCCCAGGCAGGATTACAACAAAAGGTGACACCTATATATAGGACCCAACATTTTCATTCGATGTGGTTACAGCTCACCTCCTCCCTTTCCCTGCACAGTAACCTCTGCACACAATTCTCTCCCACAGAAGTCCATGGGTCCCCTCCTATCCATTGTGTCTATAGCCCCTGCTGCTGTTGAAAAGCATATCCCTAAACACTGTTAACTCCAGTTAAGGCAAGACAGCTGCCTTACAGTAATGCAATCAGAAAATAAAAAACAGATTAAAAAATATGAAATGTTTTTACATCTAGTTTTAATTTGAAAAAATATAGGTGTAACAATCCCTTTAAGAGCTCATTGGTATACAGCGCAGTAGTTTTAAAAACTACCATCATAAGGTATAAGAAGCTAATGGGCAATAATAGATATGTCTGGACAGGTGTTTTCATGGCTGAAAGCATCTTGAGAACACTTTAGTAGGGTGTAACCTGGTGAATGGTTACATTTAACCCGTTCCAATCCAATATACCTGCCATCAGCACTCTCCACAGCAAGTATTTATTTTGCGAGTAAAAGCGCCCCGTGGATTCCTTAGAATTACTCAACTATTTCCAATCCAGTGTCAGCCCTCGTCTGACATTAAAATTTTCCTGCATATCTCCGATATTTGTTCTGCATATGTATCTTACAAGTATTAAAGGATTGTGCTCCAATGTTGGAGGCTGTTCTGCATATGTATATTACAGTATGCAGGACAGAGCTCCGATGTTGGAGGCTGTTCTGCATATGCATGTTACAATATGCAGGACAGTGCCACCATGTACACTGTAACATACATATGCAGAACAGTCTCCAACATCGGAGCACTGTCCTGCATACTGTAACATACATATGCAGAACAGCCTCCAACATCGGAGCACTGTCCTGCATACTGTAACATACATATGCAGAACAGCCTCCAACATCGGAGCACTGTCCTGCATACTGTAACATACATATGCAGAACAGCCTCCAACATTTGAGCATTGTCCTGCATACTGTAATATACATATGCAGAACAGTCTCCAACATCGGAGCATTGTCCTGCATACTGTAATACACATATGCAGAACAGTCTCCAACATCGGAGCGCTGGCCTGTATACTGTAACATACATATGCAGAACCGTCTCCAACATCGGATCGCAGCCCTGCATACTGTTAGAAACATGTGTCAAACCTCATCCAACATTGGAGCTATGCAGGGAAATCTTAATGTTGGACAAGGTCCAACACTGGATTGGAAAGAGTTAAATAATGACTCCCACATCATGGTCTTTTAGCAAAAATATTACTGCGTGAATACCACCCAATATCATGTTCGAATACCACCCAAATGGAAGAGGGGGAAAAAAACAGCAGACCTCCAAATCACACACTTCCTATCAAATGTATGATCACTGAAGGGCCAACCACTGGGAGTATGCATGACCACCACTCCATTCACTGTCTATGGACATCGTGCAGCGCATTGCTCAGCTATCTTCTCAGTGACTGAATAGTGGCCGTGTATGCGCACCGCAGCTCCATTCACCAGCGAGACTCACGGTGTGCCGTTCTCATTATCCCCGCGTTCGGAGCCCCAGCCACTAACAAATAATAACCCTGTGATAAGAATGGGTCTAGCTGGCATACCTTATGAACATACAGCTCTCCCGGTTTGGTTGTCTCAATGTTTCCACCTGCCTCTGCCGCGAGGTCAACCACAACCGAACCTTCCTTCATTAATTCAATCATGTCTTTTCGGAACAAGACGGGAGCTTTTTTACCTGGAAACGTGACATATAAATAACTTATATGTAATATGTAGACAGAGCAACAGGCAAATAGCAGTCTCTTCATATATTATAACCAGCACCAAGCTACTCAGCAACAGCTCCACTTAACCCCTTGAGTGGCGGGTTTCCTACCACCCTGTCGTGCCCACCAGGGCAGGTTTTTTAAAATGGTCTAATCATTGAATTTCAACCAATTTTGCAGTTGCGTCTCAAGAGCCATAACTTTTTCATTTTTCCATTGACATGGCCATATGAGGGCTTGTTTTTTGCGGGACAAGTTGTGATTTTTTAAACAGGGGGGAGGAAAAAAAGAAATGGGGGAAAAAAGAAAAAAAGGGGCCATATCATTAAGGGGTTAAATAATGCATTAACTTCCTTCGCTGGGTCATTACGACGCATGGATACCACATGTGTGATTGTATTTTTGATTTTTTACAAAGTAAAGGGAGACAAGTGTTTTTATTATTTTTTTAATAATTTGTAACTTTTTTTTTTTTAATTTTAAATTTTTATTTATTTATTTATTTTTTGTCCCTTTAGGGGACTTCCACAGGGACCCATCAGGACCCCCTGATCACATTCCGGGGGTCCGATGGTGACAGCCCTTTACATGCTGCAGTGACAGCCCTTTACATGCTGCAGTGACATAGACTGCCGCATGTAAAGGGTTAACACAGCAGAGATCGGAGGTTTTCTCTGATCTCTGCTGTAAGAGCAGGTACCTAGCTGTCCTCTCACAGCCAAGTACCAAGCTCTACCTGCCACAGAGACCATCGGCTTGCTTCTGACAAGCCGATGGCCTCTATGGCAACCTGTAAACAAAGCAGGAGATTGCCGACATATCGGCAATATCTTCTGCTGGTTTTTCAAAGCCCTTGCTTTGTTCTCTGTGGGTCTGTGCAGGCAGAGCACACTGACACAGCTTGTGGCATTGTGCTCTGCAGCTCCCATAGTGATACATAGCCTGGAAATCTTACGGGCTATGTCGCTATGAGCAGTGGAGCTCGTCCCGGAAAATTTCCGAGCGTGCCGCTCAAGGGGTTAAAGGAGTTGTCCCAGTTAAGTAGACAGGTCAAAAAAGGTAAGTGAGCTAAGGTCTGTGCTCCCGGACTTTCACCATTGGGGAGAATGAAGGAGTCAAAATGCCAGTTCTCAGCTGGAGAGCAGGACCACCATGTGCTGGAAAATATATTATAAAGCTACATATTATTACAAAGAGAAAGACACCTCGCTCATCTTCCAATGCCCAATAGATTCCCAGATGTGAATTTTCAAAAATGATGGTGCTCTGCAACCCTCTGAAAAACTGATCCTCCTGTATTTCTTAACACCATGAGCTGATGAGTGTAAAAATAAATATATATGTGCAAAGTTTCGTAAAATCGGAGATTGTCGGGTGTTACCCATTGGGCGATTTGCCAGCTTACAAATAAAATAACTGTCTGGACACAGCCAATGAATGTGAACCCGGCCTGTTGCCAATTTGCTTTGAAAATGCAGGCAGTTTACACACATCTTCACATCTATACCTGGAATGAGGGCGGTAGTGATAATAATGTCCACGTCTTGACACTGCTTGGTGAAGAGCTTCATCTCAGCATCATAAAACTCCTTGGACATCTCTTTAGCATACCCGCCCGTTCCCTCTCCCGACTCCTTCAAATCCACCTCCAGAGGTTCGGCTCCAATAGACTTAAACTGCTCTAAAGCTGCAGCCCTGCATCATACAAAAGAGGTAAAAAGTCAATCAAAGGGACCACAAAGACTTCCACTAGTTATACAGGGTGTCCACAGAAATACCTACCTAGGAGCAAAGTGACCTTTCCAGCATTGCAGCAGGGCTTGTGTAAGGCATACTTGTTTGACTGGCGCAGCATTATATTGAATGTACAGCATGAAGAACTACTAGTCCTTCAGCGCATTGTACGGACCGATGAGGCTATGTTGACCTGGGATGGAGCGTGTAACCATCACAATGTGCAACCACTGGACAGGGCACGCTCCATAATCCATGCGACAAGCACAATACTGAAGGTGTTTTGCCCTAAATGTCTGGTGAAGAATTCAAGGTCAGCAGCTCTTTGGTCCCCGATTTTGACAGAATTTAAATTGTTGGTTATGTTATTTTAGGGCCGCTCCACACAATTACCATTGTACAATGCTGGAAAGATCTTTTGCCCCTGGAGAGGTATTTCTGTGGACACCCTGTAAAGTGTTACACACAGAAGGAAACAAGGCAAAAAGGAAATCAGAAATGTATTCTTTAACCCCTTGATTGGCGGGTTTCCTACCACCCTGTCGTGCCCACCAGGGCAGGTTTTTTAAAATGGTCTAATCATTGAATTTCAACTAATTTTGCAGTTGCGTCTCAAGAGCCATAACTTTTTCATTTTTCCATTGACATGGCCATATAAGGGCTTGTTTTTTGCGGGACAAGTTGTGATTTTTTAAACAGGGGGGAGGAAAAAAAGAAATGGGGAAAAAAGAAAAAAAGGGGCCATGTCATTAACCCCTTAACGACCAATGACGTACCTGGTACGTCATGGAGCGTCGGGGAATGTATGAAGAGAGGTTGCGTGGCAACCTCTCTTCATACAGTGCGGGCATCAGCTGTTTATAACAGCTGACACCCGCGGGCAATAGCCGCGAGCGGCCGCGCGGCCGATCGCGGCTATTAACCATTTAAACGCCGCTGTCAATTCTGACAGCGGCATTTAAATCCCCCGAACGATGTTCGGGGGTCCCGCGCGGCCCCCCCGCGGTGAGATCGGGGGAGCCATGCACGTATCATGGCAGCCGGGGGCCTAATGAAAGGCCCCAGGGCTGCCTTAGCAGACTGCCTATCAAGCCGTCCCCGTGGGGTGGCTTCATAGGCTGCCTGTCAAAAAGCAGTATGACGTAATGCTATAGCATTACGTCATACTGCAGGAGCGATCAAAGCATCGCATCTTAAAGTCCCCCAGGGGGACTTCAAAGTAAAGTAAAAAAAAGAATCAATAAAGTTTTTTTTTAATTGAAAAAAAAAAAAAGTTGTAAAAGTTTAAATCACCCCCCTTTTGCCATATCTATTATTAAAAAATCTAAATAATAAATTAAAAATATGTATTTGATATCGCCGCGTCCGTAAAAGTCCGATCTATCAAAGTAGCACATAATTTTTCCCGCACGGTGAACGTCGTCCGAAACAAAAAATGAAGAACGCCAGAAATGCACTTTTTTAGTTACCCTGTCTCCAAGAAAAAACGCAATAAAAAGCGATCAAAAAGTCATATGTATTCCAAAATGGTACTATCAGAAACTACAGGACATCCCGCAAAAAATGAAACCTTGCTCAACTACGTCGACGGAAAAATAAAAAAGTTATCGCGCGCACAAAATGACGACAGAAAATAATTGAAAAAAATTTTATGTCTTTTAAAAAAAAAAAGAGGAGTATAGTAAAAAAAAACCTAAACAAGTTTGGCATCGTAGTAATCGTACCGACCCATAGAATAAAGTTATCATGTCGTTTTTGTTGCCATTTGTGCGCCGTAGAAGCAAGACGTACTAAAAGATGGCAAAATGTCGGTTTTTTTCCATTTTACTCCACTTAGAATTTTTTTAAAGTTTTTCAGTACATTATATGGCACTTTAAATAGCACCATTGAAAAATACAACTCATCCCGCAAAAAACAAGCCCTCATACAGTGCCGTGGATGGATAAATAAAAGAGTTATGATTTTTTTAAAGGGGGGAGGAAAAAACGAAAATGGAAAAAGAAAAATGGCCGCGTCATTAAGGGGTTAAGGGGTTAAATAATGCATTAACTTCCTTCTCTGGGTCATTACGACGCATGGATACCACATGTGTGATTGTATTTTTGATTTTTTACAAAGTAAAGGGAGACAAGTGTTTTTATTATTTTTTTTATAATTTAATTATCTTTTTTTTGTCCCTTTAGGGGACTTCCACAGGGACCCATCAGGACCCCTGATCACATTCCGGGGGTCCGATGGTGACAGCCCTTTACATGCTGCAGTGACAGCCCTTTACATACTGCAGTCACATAGACTGCAGCATGTAAAGGGTTAACACAGCAGAGATCGGAGGTTTTCTCTGATCTCTGCTGTAAGAGCTAGTACCTAGCTGTCCTCTCACAGCCAAGCACCAAGCTCTCCCTGCCACAGAGACCATCGGCTTGCTTCTGACAAGCCGATGGTCTCTATGGCAACTTGTAAACAAAGCAGGAGATTGCCGGCATATCGGCAATATCTTCTGCTGGTTTTTCAAAGCCGTTGCTTTGTTCTCTGTGGGTCTGTGCAGGCAGAGCACACTGTCACAGCTTGTGGCATTGTGCTCTGCAGCTCCCATAGTGATACATAGCCTGGAAATCTTCCGGGCTATGTCGCTATGAGCAGTGGAGCTCGTCCCAGAAAATTTCCAGGCGTGCCACTCAAGGGGTTAAAGGAATAGACTAGGGAGGAAAAAAAAATGCAGCTGGCATTTACTTAGCAATGTACAAAAACCTACAGTAAGTCGTACGGGCCTCACCTAATCCCCCAAAGCTCCTACTGCAATGGTGCTCACTCCCACTCTTCTCCAGTGATGATGTCCCGTTATAGTGACACGTGTCTGCTGCAATTAATTACTGACTGTATGTAAAGGCCCTTTTAGACAACGATTTTCACTCAAAAATCGCTCAAAGCCATCTTTTGAGCAATAATCGTTGTGTCTAAGTGCACTGACATCGTGCAGTTTTCGTTAAGCCGTCACTCATCATTTTCCTTCAGCGTGCTGAAAGATCAGCAATCAGTTATCAGGAATTCACAGCAGGATACAGCTAATACTATTGTTTCAGCTGTATTCTGCTTCCTGATGACAGGCAGGATATGAAGAACACAGTGGTTCAGCTGTGTTCTCCATACCCCGCTCGGAGAGCCCGGCTGTATAACAGCCAGGCACTCCGAGCGGGGAACAGCTGGATGCAGAAGACAAGCAGGGACACCCCGCTTTTCTTCTGCATCCTCCGCTCGGAGCGCAAGGTGATCACTCAAGGTTTGAGTGATCACCTTGCTCTGTAAAAAGAACAACGATTATCGCTCAAAAGATTTTTTGAGCAATAATCAGTGTCTAAACCAGCCTTAATGAGGATCAGCTGATAATTGACTGTTACATGCTCCTATGACGGGACGCTCCATCAGAATATGAACTGTGCGAATCAGGTGCACCAAGTAGAACTTTACCTGGTATCAAATCCACGAACAATAGCGCCCATAGATTTAGCAGCTCCTGCTGAAGCCAGACCAGCAACACCACCTCCGATAATAAGGACCTATTCAAACACCAGAAGATAAATTAATTGTTATATCAAAACATCCCTTTATTGCATCATCACATCAATATTGGGGGGGGGGGGGGGGGTCACATTTTTGGAAGAAAAAAAAAAAAAGTATAGTCTCATGCAAATATCCCTTTGGCTCTGTGGCTCTAGGGACCAAGAACATTTGGTTAATTGTGTTCTCATAGAGCAATTTATTTACCAGGTATGAAATAATTTTAGGTTAATTAGCGCTCACCAGTGCAAGACAGTCGCTCTCATAGCTGACTGCACACATTAGACAGGAGTCACCTGAATGTACTGATGTATGCAGATTAATATGGTTTGGGGGCCTCTGACGCTCTCCAGATGTTGGGAAAAGATGGATCAGACACACTGCATATCAGCATGCACAAATATTTGTTTTCTGCAAGGGATAAGCAGCTGTCAGGAGACTTGCAGATACTTATCTCTTTCCCTATATTGAAAACACACATACGGAAGATGGTGCAGTAGGGATGGTTCAGCCAACAGCTATGCCATGTCTAAGGCCAGCTTAAAGGGGTTGTCCAAGTTATGTAAAGGCCTCTCACCGGGCCCCCTATGCTGTAAAATAACAAATCATCCCATACTCCCCAATTAAAAAGATACATGACATTTTGTTTTTGCATCAACATAGCTGTCTGAGGGCTTGTTTTTTGCAGAATACGTTGTTACCATTGAAAAATACATTTAATGTACTGAAAAACTTTTTAAAGAATTCTAAGTGGGGTGAAATAGAAACAAAAGCAGTTGAGCCATGATTTTTGTGTGAGGTGGGCGTTTTGATTTTACAGGGTACATAATGCAGTAAAGAAAACTTTTTTCTGTGGGTCAGTAGGATTACAAGGATACCAAGTTTATATAGCATTTGTTGTATTACTATTAACATACAATGACTGCCAATTTTTCCACACCTTTTTTTTTCTTCACTTTTCTGTCCATAGGGTTGTGTGAAAGCTTGCTTTTTGCAATCTCATTGAGTGGGACTATTCAGGACACATTAGGAGCTCCTTCCCTCTATTGGGCCTTTTAAATGTCACTGTCGGAATGGTCATTGGCATCTAAAGGGTTCGGCGTTCTCTCCGATTGAAGCCGCTGCGCCAGGGTCTCAGTTGAGATAGAGTAGGCTTGGTTGACTAGAGTGGAGCCCCCATGTCCTCATGCCAGCGGACTGGCTGCATGACTATGTAGCTGTGGTCCTGCTGACTATCACAGCTTTACTTTTGTTTATACGCACTATCATTCTCCTCTACTTGGATTTGACTCCTGATGCTTGGAGTGTCCCCTGTGGGCGATTTCTACCGCTTTACCGTCAATCAAATCTGATGTGACTCACTGACAGGGATTGGCGAGGACCACCCGCTTGATACATTCCAAGTGCAGGAAGCCGAATCTAAGGAGAGCCTGTACAGGGGAACCGTATGAACAAAAGAAAGGCTGCGACAGTCAGCAAGCTGCCCCAACGACATGAGGATGAGGAGCCACCAGGTAGGACAATCAGGAAGGTTATGGTGCATAGTGATGAAAGGAACCAAAAAGGGCTGGCCATGGCTATACATTACCTGCCAATGTCCTCACCAATTTGCCTTAGGCCTCTGTCCCACGGGCAACAGAGATATCGCAGCGACGTCGTAGCTGTGTGCTGTGCTATAGCGCTGCGTCTTCGCGATATCGCGATGTTGTGCTGCTACAAAGTCACGCGACTTTGTAGCGCTTTCTTCCTGGGATTTTCATGAAATATAAGCCTTACCCAGAAAATTTAAAAAAAACAAAAACACAATATATTACCTGACAGGTGCCGCCTCTAAAGCTCCGTGGCACTTGTTTGTAGTCTTCAGCCATCGTTTCCTGGTCAGGAGTTCAAAGATCCCGCCTCCAGGAAGCGACGGCTCTAATTTATTCTCAAGCGTCACGGCTCAGCCAATCACTGCAGCGCTCTATAAACCAATCACAGTGATTCAATGCGATGGCTGTGATTGGTTCCCCAGCGCCGTGGCTCAGTCAATCAGAGCCAGTGCTTCCTGGAGGCAGGATTTTTGCGGCAGAGTGGACAGCACGTGTTAGGTAATGCATTGTTTGTTTTTTATGCGGCTAGGGCTTATTTTAGGGACAAACAGTAGGACTTCCTACTGTAAAAGTTACATCGCACCAGTCGAAAACCGCATTTTCGTGCGATGCAATACAAAGGAAGGTTCAATAGGGAAACGTGGGCTAAAAAAAAAAACATTGCAAATCACGGCAATATTTTTTCCTCGCAATGTAGCAGCCTACAAAATATCGCTAATGTGAAGGAACCCATAGGTAAGCATGGGCCTCACATACCCCGTTTCCCTGAAAATAAGACATACCCTAAAAATAAGACGTAGCATGATTTTCCAGAATTTTTGAGGATGCAAAATGATTTTTCAGGCTTTTTGAGAATGCTTGAAATATAAGCCCTACTCCAAAATTAAGCCCTGTTAACAGTTCATTAAAAAAGTCAATTTAAATAGTGTCCAGGCAGCTATACATGTAAAAAAGGTAAACCTTTTTGAACAAAAATGTATATAAGACACTGTCTTATTTTCGGGGAAACACTGTACATGCGAATTGTAGCAGTCGCATTGTGAGAAATTCATGCTATTGTCACCTGTGTGAAACGGCCTTAAAGACGCAGAGAGGGAGAGGTAAAGGTTATTTTGACATTGCTCCTACGTATCTAAAGAGGGTTGTTTCTGTAGGATGAATGGGACAAAGATACGGATGGCACCCCTGCACTCTATTCTCGCCATACTGAGATCTTTACACATTCTCCTCGTACTACTGAAAATGTACTGAAGCCCTTCTAGGACTACGGTTACTGCGCACAGCGCTGTTCTTGAAGTTTTCCAGACCGCCGGATGGGATGTTTATATCAAAACCCAGACCGAAAGGTTCCAAAATAAATGTACTTTTTCTAATTCATTGATCAGATAGCAGAAAGACAGTCAGAGGCGTTCATTGCTATGCAGACCCGTCTGCTGAGCAAGTGGGACCAACTTGCAAGACTGTAGAAGCACGTGTAGTGCAAACCTGAGCAGGAATCTTGGCAAAAGCATCTATTTAACACGAGCCTGACATGCACAAACAATCCACTAGAGGGGGCACTATTCATAGATTTTTTTTAGTCTCATAAGACATAGAAATACATAGGCTTAACATATCGAAGGCCAAGCACCGTAAATTTAAAGGTGCTTGGTCTTGGATTTTAATCCTGGATGATGGTCTGGGTCTTATAACACGTCATGGGAGGACATATTTTTGTAACTTGTTACTTTGTAAAAAACAAACATCTAAGTAAAAAAAAAATGTACAGGATAAAATAAATATTTATATGAAAAATAGAAAAATGACCCACCACCGACATAAAACGTTGCCATATCTAGCCGGTAAGCCAAGATTATACAAATTATATATCAAAACGGGAAAAAAAGGACTAAAATAAAGCCCTGTCATGAGAAAAAAAATAAAAATAGGGCCATAAAACCACCACGTGGGTTAAAAAAAAAAAAAAAACAAAATAAAGAAACTAAAAAATGTCTGGTCTTCAAGGCATTAAAATACATTAAGTGCAGAATTCTTGTAATAATTATCTTTAAATTTAGTCACAAAATAATTAGGAAAAGAAAGAAAAAACAGTTTAGCAAAATCCTGAACACAAGCAACATATTTTACTACCTTCTGTGCCCCTCTGGCTCGTAACCCCTTCAGGACGCGGCTTATTTTTGCTATAACGATTAGAGATGAGCGAGTATACTCGGTAAAGGCAATTGCTCGAGCGAGCATTGCGTTTAGCGAATATCTCCCCCGCTCGAGACTGCAGGTTCGGGTGCCGGCGCGGGGGAGCAGTGAGTAGCGACAGTCAGCAGGAGGGAGCGGGGGGGGGGGGGGGGGGTAATTGCTCGAGTAATTGCCTTTAGCGAGTATACTCACTTATCTCTAATAATGATGCAATGATTGCCCTATGAGGGGTTATTTTTTGTGTGGTGAACAGTAGTGGTTATTGGTACCATTTTTGGGTACATTGAAAAACATTTACAGTGTTAGGGCCAATTCACATGGGCGTATTGACACCGTGTATTGCGCATGGGCATTTCCCGTGAGCAACACGGGGTGAATGGAGGTAATCAAAGTCTATGGACTTTCATTCTTCCATTCATATGTGCGTTGGAACTGCGACGGGACATCTGTGTAAAAGGCAGGAGAAATAAATCGCAGCATGCTCCATTTGTCTACGTTTCATACGGAGCCCTTGAAGGGTTGAGTATTGAAACTCTGCCTATTTGTAATGCCTGCGAACGGACAGCATTTAATACAGAGCGGGGGATTTGGGGAAAAAAAAGTCACACTGTGCATGTACATGACATCATAATCCTGGGCATGCACAAGGCCAATGGCAGGCCGTAGAGTAGGCGCTGCGATGAACACAACGCTGCGAGAGTCGCAGTCTTGTACTCACACGCCCTTGTGAATGAGTCCAGAATTTTTTTCTGGGGGCCGGTACAACTGCAACGATACCAAAATTATTATTTATTTATAAGGTTTTTCCTGTTTTGCACAATAAAACCACCTTTTTTTAATTTTTTTTTTTTCATTGCTACATTCAAAGTCCCATATATTTTTGCGTGACAAGCTATAGTTTTTATTGGTATCATTTTGGGGTACATATGGCTTTTTAAAAATAACTTTTATTGTCTTTTTTTGGGAGTGGAGTCTGTTACCTACCCAATGGGTAACTACTGTTTCGGACAGCCGACACCAGGGAAAAAAAACAAACAAAAAAAACACCCAACCGCCGATCGTAACAGCTTACTGCATGTAAATTGACAGCCGAAGGGAGAGGGGGTTGGTCTACCCTCCGACTCACCATTGGCTCCCACGTGAGGCAACACACATGGCAATGGTGCCCAGGGCTGCCATGTATTCCTGTACATAACCATATTAAGCCTGGCCTATGACATAGGTGAACGTAAAAATGCAATATACGTTATCTTGGGCGCAACTCTCTTTCGGATGCTTTACAAGGAACCCGTGGGAATAATGGCCAGCCCCTTGAAAATGGCCAGCACATACTTAAAGCTGGTCTCCTGGAATGTCAGGGACCTAAACTCTAAAATTAAAAGAGCATTGGTTTTTGACTTCCTTAAAACTCACTCTCCCCACATGATACTACTCCAAGAAACACACCTTAGGGGCTCGAAGACGCTGGCGCTTAAACGAGCAACAATAGGCTCAGCATATCACGCGACTTACTCCAACTACGCTCGAGGAGTCAGCATACTGGTGGCCAAATCGGCCCAGTTTGCCTTCCGCCAAATACACATAGACCCTGGGGGGCGCTACCTGATCCTACAGGGAACCTTCCATGGCCGCCTCCTCACGATAATAACTGTTTACCTATCACCACCTGCTAACATTGAAATACTTCACGAGGTGATGGCACGAGTGGTCCTCCTAGAGGCGGCCCCGATAGTAATCATGGGAGACTTTAACCTAATTTTGGACCCGGTGCGGGACCGCCTCACTCCAGCCGCCTTCACACAGACTCGGCTGCCTGGGTGGGCCGACTCCTACTCACTGCAGGAAATATGGCGTGCGAGACACCCACATGACAGAGCTTACTCATGTCACACCCCAACCTACAATGCCTTCTCGCGCATAGATCTCTGTTTTGGCTCCCCGGACTGCCTCTGTATGGTTCGTGATATATCCTATCTACCCAGAGGCATTTCAGATCACTCCCCACTCCAACTGGTGCTTGACCTGGGAGTCGAGGGCAGCCGCCCTGCGTGGAGACTGAGCCCCCTGTAGTTGGAACAGAGAGAAGTGCACGAGCACGCAGAACAAGAGGCTGAAATGTACTGGGATGTCAACGAGGGGACGGCCTCGGAGCTGGTGGTATGGGACGCATTTAAAGCCTTCACCAGGGGATCCTTTACCTCGGCTATTGCCGAGCATAGAAGATCCCTAGGAGCCCGCCGCTTGGGCTTGGAACGGCGCCTTGACTTAGTAGAGACTAGACACATAGCAGACCCCTCCCCGGAAACTACCACAACTCTGGTTGCCCTGAGAAGGGAGTATAGACTACTGCTTATTGAATACACCAAGAAGAAACTCCTGTATTCCCGTCACCGGATCTTTGATCAGGGAGACAAGAATGGCCACTTACTGGCCTACCTGGCTAGAGAGGATCAGACACTGCCACCGATTACGGCGGTACGAGATGGCATGGGTACCCTGGTAAACGATCCCAAACTAATCAACCAAACGTTTGCCCAATTCTATGGTGACTTGTATACCTCCAGACTGAGCTGCACTGAAACCCAGCTCCTGGCGTACCTAGAGGACATTCCCTTCCCCACACTGAGTGGAGACAGCGCGGCCCACCTGGATAGCGATCTAAGTGTAGAAGAAATAACGGAGGCCATTAAGGCACTTCCCAATAGGAAATCACCGGGCGTGGATGGGCTCCCCGGGGAATGGTACAAAAAAAATGTGGAAACCCTGGCCCCACGACTCCTCACACTATATAATTCTATTCTGCGAGGGGGGACATTACCGGACACAATGCGTAAAGCCCTTATAATAATGATCCCCAAAACCGGGAAAGACCCCACTGACTGTGGCTCTTCGCCCCATTTCCCTTATCAACAACGATGTAAAAATAATTGCAAAAATTCTGGCGACGCGTATAAACTCAGTACTGAAAGAGATCATACACGCGGACCAGTCCGGCTTCATGCCTGGCAAAAGCACGGACATGAACCTGAGGAGGCTCTTTAATCACTTGTCGTACAAGCACACTAATTGCGGGAAGCGCACTTTGGTATTTATAGATCAGGCGAAAGCCTTCAACTCAGTAGAGTGGAAGTACTTATGGGCGTTGATGCGGCAATTCGGATTCGGGCCAACCTTTATTAAATGGATCGAGATCCTATACGACTCCCCGGTGGCCAACACTAAAACTAATATACATGTTTCTGCCCAGTTGTCCTTGAGCAGAGGCACAAGACAGGGCTGCCCTCTGTCCCCCGCCTTGTTTGCCCTCGCCATAGAGCCCCTTGCAATCCAAATCCGAACGTCACCAACAGTGAAGGGATTTAAACTGAACAACTACGAGGAGCGCATAGCGCTTAATGCAGATGACACCCTCCTCTTCCTTCAAGGCCCAGAGGCGTCTCTAGATGCAGCTCTGGCTATATTCGGCACACACTCTGGCATTAAGGTTAACTGGGACAAGACCCATTTACTGGCGGTGGACCCTGCGGCCGCCAAGCTCCCTCTGCCCGCCCTGCTTAGTTGGACAACCCAGACCACCTACTTGGGAGTAAAGGTCTCAGTGGAACTATCCGCCTTTTACAACTCCAACCTGGTCCCTCTCCGGGGCTGGGCCGGGGAGGCGGCGACACGCTGGGCCTCTCTCCCACTCACGCTGGTGGGCAGAATAAACCTGCTATAAATGAAACTACTACCAAAGTTCCTGTACATACTGCATAATTCCTCTATGTTAGTCCCCAAAAATTTTTTTACTAAGCTCCGCGGGATTGTGCTGCGCATACTGTGGAGGGGCACTACACCCAGGATTAAATTGGAGACCCTGTGCCTCCCGTCGAACGGAGGGGGACTGGCCCTACCGCACTTCTATTACTACTACCTGGCCAGCCAACTGGTATACGCGGGATGGTGGCTATGTTCGTCAAATTACAACCCAGCAGTGGGCCTGGAACGTAGAATGGTGGACCCTGCACAGGACCTACGGGGGCTGCTACTGAGCGGCCCCTCATCCTCGGTCGGCCCTCTACCCATTCCCATGCTGGTGACGCTGGAGGTCTGGCAACGGGTCACAAGACTGTCCACTGCAGAGGAGACTGCGCGATCTCCACACACTCCCCTCTAGAATAACCCCAAACTGCCACACTTCCAGCGCTTCCCGGAGTCCGCCTTCTGGAGACGCCGGGGCATCAATGTCCTCTCTGACATAGTCAGCGAGGGCAAGTTCTGCACCTTTATGCAGCTACGGATAGCCCACGGCCTGCCCAAAAACTCCTACTTTAGGTACTACCAATTGCGAGATGTAGCCAGGGCTCAGTTTGGAGGTTTGTCTATCCCGCTATCCATGACGCGACTGGAGAGCCTGGCGCAGATGTGCAATCTTGTCAAACCGCTGTCGAGTTTTTATGCCCATACAGCGCAACACCTGGCCCAGCTAGGCGAGAGGGCCGTACAGAGATGGGAGGAAGACATCTCTGACCTGACTTCCGGGGAGGATGAGGATATATTGGGTGGATCTGGTCCCCCCCTGGTTAGCGCTAGAGACAAGCTCATCCAAGTTAGGTTTCTGCACCGCATATATTATACCCCCTCCAGGTTGTGCACAATGGGCCTGCTCCCTACTGCAACGTGCCCGCGGTGTTTGGTGGCGGACGGGACGGTCATGCATGTGTTTTGGGAGTGCGCGGTCCTACAGGAATACTGGAGAGAAGTGCTTGTCTTCATGGAAACCCATCTAGGGGCACCGAGGATCATGCATCCTGGAACGTGCCTCTTTGGGCTCGTGGGAGACCTGCCGGTGTCCGCAGCAACACGTATACTGTACAAGCTGCTTCTCTTTTATGCAAAAAAAGTGATTCTACTTAATTGGAAACACCCCGGGAGGCCAACTAGGAGCGCATGGGTCCGGGTCGTTAACGCCGAAATCCCAATGTACAAACTGACGTACATGGCCAGGGGGTGCCCTGAAAAATTCAACAAGATTTGGGGTAGCTGGGTAAGTTGCCCCGCGACGGCGTCGGGAGAGCCAAGCCAGGTGGTAGGGGGGGAGTGAGGGAGAGAGAAGGATAAAAAGAGAGACACCTGCTCAATCTGCTTTCTACGTTAAAACCCAATGCTCAGAAAACTATTCTTTTTTTCTCCTCTATTCCCACAAATTTTCTTAAAGAGAGTCGCGCCAGGGGGTTGGGGGGGGGGGTCTAAGTTTTAAGTTTTTTGGCTTTTTTTTTTTTTTTTTTTTCTTTGTTCCTGATTGACCACAATTGATCTATTCAAAGGTTAGACTGTTGTTCAGTAATAACTGATACAGTTAGAGTTTAAAGGGGGGGGGGGGGGGGAGAGACACGAAAGAAATAAAAAAGTACTAGCCAGGTATAGCATGCCAAGAAGAAATATACGTATGTACGCAGGCGAAGATTACCTCTACCCTGTTTTTTATGCAATGTACTGTCTGCTGAACCTGACACCTGTGGTGCCAGCTATTGGTGTTTATTAGAGATGAGCGAACACGTTCGGCCCCGCCCCTTTTTCGCCCGAACACCGAACTTTGCGAACACTTCAGTGTTCGGGCGAAAAAGTTCGGGGGCCGCCGTGGCAGCGCGGGGGGGTGCGGCGGGGAGAGGGAGAGAGAGAGAGGGCTCCCCCTGTTCCCCGCTACTGCCGCCCGCGCCGCCGCGCATCTCCCCGCCCCCCGGCGGCACCCGGACCTTTACGCGCGAACACTGCAGTGTTCGGCAAAGCCGGTGTCCGGGTGCGGATGTGTCCGTAACGGACATGTTCGCTCATCTCTAGTGTTTATATGTTTGTTAATTCCTGGCTAAATAAAGTCCCTTTAAAAAAAAAAATTAAAAAAAAAAAAGCAATATACTGCAATACAAAAAAATGTAGGTGAAAAAGTTTACGAAAAATAAAAAAAATTTAAAAATTGATTTAAAAAAAAAAAAAAAAAGGAAAAACAAACACATACCAGAATTGCACATTTTGAGAAGCCAGTCTCCCAATAAAAATTGAATAAAAAGAAGTGACCAAAAAAATTGTGTGTAGCCAAAAATGGTAGCAATACAATCCACAGCGCGCGCTGCAAAAAATAAATTACTAAATAAATAAAATAAAATATGAGCACTCACACCCCCAAGCAATGGAAAATAAAGTTATGGTGCTCTGGATAGAACAAAAAATACTTTTCTTTTTGAAACAAGGGCTATTTGTTGTAGTTTTTTTTAAAAGCAGCAAGGTATACAAAATTTTTTAAACATATCATAATGTTACTGAGCCACAGAATGAGGTTAAAGTCATTTTTACCAAACCATGACTGCCGCAAAAGCACCCCCCCAAAAAAATTTTTACATTTTTTTAAGAAAAGGTGCATCTGCAATATATTATACGTTGCATACGTTAAAACCATTTATTAAAAAAAAAAAAACAGAACTTGGCCCCGCAAAAATAAGCCCTCATATGACTATGCTGAAGGAAAAATAAAGTTACAGCTCTTGAAACTAGATGAAAAAAAAACCCCAAAACAAAATAGCAGGTAATTCAAGGGTTAAACAATGGTCATATAACTCAAAGCGTAATTAGCAATTGACTTATTTAATGCCCTTCATCAAATCTGCAGTAGGGAACAATTCACACGCTGCGGCAGTGGCAGACATTTCTGTCATCTATGGTCGCCCAGTTAAAAGTCTTGTCTATGTTTTAGTGGGGAGGACAAGTTTGGGAATGTATCCGTTCTGCGCCCGACAACTAGATATTGACGTCCCCTGAACACTTTATACAGATATTACCGATTGAGTAATAATGGTCCTTTTAGACTCCAAACGTAGATATCAGACATATAGATAAATCAGACATTACTGCTGCTTCGGGCACCTTGTGGCACTTCCACTGCACTCAGAATGAAAGTTAATGAGAAGAGGTGCAGCCGGCACATAAAGCCGCTCCGCTTCCATGCAGGAGCAGGTGCTGCTCTGCGCACATCTGGATGAGCACAATCTGGTGCAATCCATAACAAAAGCACAAGAATCAGCAAACAGCAATGCCAAGAATTCTGGTTTTAGTTAACTGGCACAATATCGCCATCTGCTGGCTGTTATTAATGAAGAGCCAAACTTGCAGAAAATGACTGACAGGTCAGTCACGTTAAAGGTTTTGATCGGTAGGGGTCCGGGTGCTCAAACAGCCATCGATCACTAAGACTAAGAGACAGAAGTGCTCATCTGAGTGGTGAAGGGACTCTCAGAAAGTTTAGTTTCACTTTACGCCTTTTGTCGCATTTTGGGCATACACGGACGCCCTCCAGCACCGGGGTTTGTATGGAGTGGGATCTGGAGCAAATTCCGCTACACGCAGGGCAGGTGTTGGCGGTTTCTGACAGCCGACACCCACCAACAGCCACGTTCTGATTGCGACAATTTAAATGTCTTAACAGGAGTTTGGAGGTCCCATAAAACACTCCCCCCCCACAATAAGTTCACAAGGTGCCATTCAGTTGCCTTCTGAAGGCACGTCT
Source organism: Eleutherodactylus coqui (assembly GCF_035609145.1). Lineage (NCBI taxonomy): Eukaryota > Metazoa > Chordata > Amphibia > Anura > Eleutherodactylidae > Eleutherodactylus > Eleutherodactylus coqui. The sequence continues at coordinate 78,805,083 of NC_089841.1, forward strand.
TGATAGACTGCCTGTCAAAATGCGGTATAATGTAATACCATAGTATTACATAAGGATTAGAGATGAACGAGCGTACTTGGAAAAGCACTACTCGCTCGAGTAATTTGCTTTATCCGAGTATCGCTGTGCTCGTCCCTGAAGATTCGGGTGCCGCTGCGGCTGACAGGTGAGTCGCAGCGGGGAGCTGCAGGGGAGAGCGGGCGGGAGAGAGGGAGAGAAAGATCTCCCCTCCGTTCCTCCCCGCTCTCCCCTGCAGCTCCCCGCTCCGTGCCGGCACCCGAATCTTCAGGGACGAGCACAGCGATACTCGGATAAAGCAAATTACTTGAGTGAGTAGTGCTTTTCCGAGTACGCTCGCTCATCTCTAATAAGGATGTATTCAGACAAGCGTGTTTATGTGCGTACATACAGTTAGGGCCAGAAATATTTGGACAGTAACACAATTTTCGCGAGTTGGGCTCTGCATGCCACCGCATTGGATTTGAAATGAAGCCTCTACAACAGAATTCAAGTGCAGATTGTAACGTTTAATTTAAAGGGTTGAACAAAAATATCTGATAGAAAATGTAGGAATTGTACACATTTCTTTACAAACACTCCACATTTTAGGAGCTCAAAAGTAATTGGACAAATAAACATAACCCAAACAAAATATATTTTTTTCAATATTTTGTTGCGAATCCTTTGGAGGCAATCACTGCCTTAAAGGGGTTGTCCCGCACCGAAACGTTATTTTTTTTTTTTTTCAACAGCCCCCCCGTTCGGCGCGAGACAACCCCGATGCAGGGGTTAAACAAGAACACCGGACAGCGCTTACCTGAATCCCCGCGCTCCGGTGACTTCTTACTTACCTGCTGAAGATGGCCGCCGGGATCTTCTCCCTCGGTGGACCGCAGGGCTTCTGTGCGGTCCATTGCCGATTCCAGCCTCCTGATTGGCTGGAATCGGCACGTGACGGGGCGGAGCTACACGGAGCCCCATTGAGAAAAGAAGAAGACCCGGACTGCGCAAGCGCGTCTAATTTGGCGATTAGACGCTGAAAATTAGACGGGCTCCATGGAAACGAGGACGCCAGCAACGGAACAGGTAAGTGAATAACTTCTGATAACTTCTGTATGGCTCATAATTAATGCACAATGTACATTACAAAGTGCATTAATATGGCCATACAGAAGTGTATAGACCCACTTTGTTTCGCGGGACAACCCCTTTAAGTCTGGAACCCATGGACATCACCAAACGCTGGGTTTCCTCCTTCTTAATGCTTTGCCAGACCTTTACAGCCGCAGCCTTCAGGTCTTGCTTGTTTGTGGGTCTTTCCGTCTGAAGTCTGGATTTGAGCAAGTGAAATGCATGCTCAATTGGGTTAAGATCTGGTGATTGACTTGGCCATTGCAGAATGTTCCACTTTTTTGCACTCATGAACTCCTGGGTAGCTTTGGCTGTATGCTTGGGGTCATTGTCCATCTGTACTGTGAAGCGCCGTCCGATCAACTTTGCAGCATTTGGCTGAATCAGGGCTGAAAGTATATCCCGGTACACTTCAGAATTCATCCGGCTACTCGTGTCTGCTGTTATGTCATCAATAAACACAAGTGACCCAGTGCCATTGAAAGCCATGCATGCCCATGCCATCACGTTGCCTCCACCATGTTTTACAGAGGATGTGGTGTGCCTTGGATCATGTGCCGTTCCCTTTCTTCTCCAAACCTTTTTCTTCCCATCATTCTGGTACAGGTTGATCTTTGTCTCATCTGTCCATAGAATACTTTTCCAGAACTGGGCTGGCTTCTTGAGGTGTTTTTCGGCAAATTTAACTCTGGCCTGTCTATTTTTGGAATTGATGAATGGTTTGCATCTAGATGTGAATCCTTTGTATTTACTTTCATGGAGTCTTCTCTTTACTGTTGACTTAGAGACAGATACACCTACTTCCCTGAGAGTGTTCTGGACTTCAGTTGATGTTGTGAACGGGTTCTTCTTCACCAAAGAAAGTATGCGGCGATCATCCACCACCGTTGTCTTCCGTGGACGCCCAGGCCTTTTTGAGTTCCCAAGCTCACCAGTGAATATTCCTTTTTTCTCAGAATGTACCCGACTGTTGATTTTGCTACTCCAAGCATGTCTGCTATCTCTCTGATGGATTTTTTCTTTTTTTTTCAGCCTCAGGATGTTCTGCTTCACCTCAATTGAGAGTTCCTTTGACCGCATGTTGTCTGGTCACAGCAACAGCTTCCAAATCCAAAACCACACACCTGGAATCAACCCCAGACCTTTTAACTACTTAATTGATTACAGGTTAACGAGGGAGACGCCTTCTGAGTTAATTGCAGCCCTTAGAGTCCATTGTCCAATTACTTTTGGTCCCTTGAAAAAGAGGAGGCTATGCATTACAGAGCTATGATTCCTAAACCCTTTCTCCGATTTGGATGTGGAAACTCTCATATTGCAGCTGGGAGTGTGCACTTTCAGCCCATATTATATATATAATTGTATTTCTGAACATGTTTTTGTAAACAGCTAAAATAACAAAACTTGTGTCACTGTCCAAATATTTCTGGCCCTAACTGTAACTACGTGTCTATTAGAACCATTTGTTCCCTATGGTATGTTCACAGGTCTGTTTTACAGGCGTGCAATTGCATGTACCTGCAAAAAAGAGGGACTCAATACAGGGAGTAAAGAATCCCCTGCCACAGCCGTGACTGAGGATCGCGAAGCTCTCCGATTGATTTCAATGGGGCCGCTGCTGCCCCCATTGAAAGCAACAGGATGCCGGCACCCACGCAGTGATTTTCGGAGAAGGGTTTTAAATATAAGTCCATCCCTAAAAATCAATCCCAGTTGTAGTAAAAACTAAAATTATATACACACTCACACTCACCTGTCCGCCGCTGCCCGTGCGCATCTAGCCGCTTGGGTTCACTGTAATGAAGTTCTTTCAGTAGGTGGGGTTTTAAAAAACCCCGCCTGCTGAAAGGGCTGCGTTTGATTGGCTGAGCACTCAGCCAATCACAGGCAGCACTCGGCCATTCAATGCATGGCTGAGCGCTCAGCCAATCAGACGCAGCCCTTTCAGCAGGCGGGGATTTTAAATTCCCACCTGTTGAAAGAACCTCATTACAGTGAAGGGACCCAAGCGGCTTGACGTGCCTGAGCCCCGGCAGCAGCGGACAGGCGAGTATACTTTTTTTTTAAACTACAACTAGGAATGATTTTTAGGGAAGGGCTTATATGTAAAGCTCTTCCCTGAAAATCACTGCAGGGTTTGCCAGCAGCCCATTGCTATTAATGGGGCTGCTGGCAGCA